>NW_016809121.1:244039-268871 GCF_001698545.2 Rhinopithecus bieti | reverse complement strand
GGGAAGGGGAACATCACACACTGGGGCCTATCATGGGGAGGGGGGAGGAGGGAGGGATTGCACTGGGGAGTTATACATGATATAAATGATGAATTGATGGGTGCTGACGAGTTGATGGGTGCAGCACACCAACATGGCATAAGTATACATATGTAACAAACCTGCACGTTATGCACATGTACCCTAGAACTTAAAGTATAATAAAAAAAAAAAAACTAAATATTGATATCCTTAAAATTAAGTGACACAGCAAAACAATCCCAGTTTTTTATTTCTAATTCATTCAGCAAATATTATATACACTGATACCAGAAAGTTATACTTATCTTGAAAAGCTTAAAGTTTAGATACTAAAAAATGCAAAGATAGAGCAGCAATATTTAAGTGAGACCAGAAAGCAAAATGAAGGTAACTCCAGTCCACAGGGGGCTATCTGAACAGGAATATCGACATGAAAATAAACTGTTGAGAGAACACAATAATTATGGATTATTCTGGCTATGTTAATAACTTACTCAAATCTCTCTGCCACCCTGCACAATCTGCCCGTTTATAAACTATTGTTGCCAGGCATGGTGGCTCACAACTATCTTATAATCCCCACACTTCGGAAAGCCAAGCTAGGAGAATTGTCGGAGCTTAGGAGTTCCAGACCAGCCTGGGAAACATAGTGAAACCTCATCTTTACATAAATAAATAAATAAATAAATAAATAAATAAATAAATAAATAAAACTAGGTAGGCATGGTAGTGCATGTCTGTAGTCCTAGCTACTCAGGAGGCTGAGGCCAGAGGATCACTTGAGCCCAGGAGATCAAGGCTGCAGTGGGCTGCTATCATACCACTGCACTCCAGCCTGGGCAACAGAGTGAGACTCTGTCTCAAACAAACAAACAATCAAACAAAAATTGTTAGCTGTCATCTAAGACTCTATAAATGTTCTACATGGCTTGGATACCTTATAACTTCTCCATCACAACCTGAAGTGACCCAAAGGGCTAGCTATTTTCAGAGGATACAAATATTCTATTGTGATACTTCATTACAAAATGTAACCACAATGGAGATAAGGTGAGTCAGGAGCTAAACAATAATTTCTTAAATACCCTACCATGAGGAAGGTTTTACAAACGTGTTTTATTTCAAAATCTCACAAAAACACATTGAAATAGGTATTGTTAGCCCCATTTTACAACCAGCATGACAAAACACCCAAGGTCACACAGTCAGTAAATGGCAAGACTGTCTAATCCTAATATTCATGTTTATGTGGCTAAACAGTCCCTCTAAAAGTATTTATACTCGACACACTCTTCAAAAAGCTTTAGAAAACTTACACATTCAAAACAACCTAAGAAAACACACACATATTAAACGGAGCATCCTAATCAAAGTAACTAAATGTAGAGGTTTGAGATTAAATATTTACAAATTTAACTTGGAGTCCCTGGAACCTACCACCCTCTCCAGGCAAAGAGGTCACCCAGAAATCTTCAGGCCTGCATCTCATGATGTATAATGCAAGGAGCGAAAGAACAAACTGTACTGAGTATAACATTTAGTAAATGGCCCCAAAGCTAGCCATAAAACAAACCCACACATATTCCTGCTAGTTCCACTTATCTAAAATATCACTATCCTAAAGGAAAACTGAGTAGTACATCAATGTCGGGTCAGAGAAATAACATGCACTTTTAAAGAAAGGGATAAAGCATTAAAGACTATCAGCTCCTTCAGACTCCGCCTAATAAATATGCACTAGGAGAAGATGTCCCACTATGTTCTAGAGGGTAGAATTAAGATATAAATAAGCAATAATAATCCATCACTTATTCAGAAAATGTTTAACACAACCCAGAATAAAATGCCATGCCTACACATAAAATGTAAAATACAAGGAACCAAGTGATGTGGCTGGAGACAAAAAAGTACAATTAATAAAAACACATAATTATGATGATGCATAGTATAGTAAATGTACTCCTATGGATAAGAAAGACTCATGAGTTTGTTCATAAGAGGCAGAAGATTGCTTTGGGTTTGTCAGGCAGCTTCACGAACTAAGCTTGCACGTTAAAATGAAGTCAATGAAAGGAAAATGAAGTCTTCATGATAAGATATCAGAGCCACATAACTATCAAAATCTAAATCTCAAAGTTGACACAAAGCTTTTTTTCTCAAATTATGAGATTTATAAATCTTAAAGACTTAGTTTTACAATTCTTAGGGAAATTAATTTAAATAAACTCAAAGTAAATCATACATGTTATGTGTCATATAGACAGAACATGTTTGAATTTCAATAATGAACAACATTTGAGTTGCAGCTTTGCCACTTACACTTCATATGTAACCATGGGAAAATGACTTTTATCTGGTTCCTGGTGTACAAAACTGTAAATCGGGGGTGATACCAAGAGGCTTTAGGATTCAGTTAGCTAATGTATAGGATGCATGAGGAAAGCGTAAGTGCTAGTTTACTACATAAATTCTTATTTATTTTTAAGCAATAGGGTCTTCCGCTGTGCTCAGGCTGGAGTACAGTGGTGCAATCACAGCTCACTGCAGCCTTGAACCCCTGGGCTCAAGTGATCCTCCCACCTCAGCCTCCCGAGTAGCTACAGTTATGCGCCACCATGCCTGGCTAATTTTTTAATTTTTTTATTTTGGTAGAGACGGGGTCTCACTTTGTTGCTGTTGCTGTTGTTGATAATGTATTTTGTATCTAAGAACCATGTTTATTTGAAAGAACTTTACTCTTCAGTAATAAAATGAGTATATTATTTAAACATAGTAAACATGGTTAATATTGTTTCCAAATCCTTTTAAACCATTTTATTTACACAGACATGCTAATTCTATGTAATTGGTGTTAATTTCTAATACCATTCTGCCATCTCTCTAAACATATAGCTTTCTACTCAGTTTTGTTTTCATCATTCTACTAATACTAATTAGTATTACCATTACATGTCTATTCAGAACTGCAGAAACTACTAATTTATTACACATCTATTCAGGACTACAGAAATATTAAAGCACATACAACTGCATGTTTCTTCTGTCTCCCCAAACTTTATATTAGTCAAAGAATATTCAGCATAAAATCCAATTTTTCTATTTACTTTTTCTCTTCTTTCTTCTTCACTGTTTAATCCCATAGACAGGTTGCTTCTGGTGAAAATAGATTATTCTTTTTTTCTTGTTGAAGACAGGGTCTCACTCTGTCACCCAGGCTGGTGCACACTAATGCAATCTTGGCTCACTGCAGCCTCAACCTCCTAGACTCAAGAAATCCTCCTGCCCCAGCCTCCTGAGTAGCTGGGGCAACCGGCAACCACTACTATGCCCAGTTATTTATTTTTTGTTTTATTTTAATAGAGACAGGGTCAAACTATGTTGCCCAGGGTGGTCTCCAACTACTGGCCTCAAGTGATCCTCCCACCTCAGCATCCCAAAGTGCTGGGATTACAGGCATATACCTCTGACAAGTTTTACTAAAGAAAAATTATTTTGCAATGTTTACTTTTCACTAGTATCTTCTGGCCTGCTTCCAAAGATATCAGAATAACCTGGATCAATGATAGCCAGTGTGCACAGTCTGTAGTATTTTCCACATGCTGTGCCCAGTCCAGTATTATTACCACTGTAGTGATGAATACCAGTTTGGGCCAACATGGTATAGTACTCTATTGGGGAGTTCCTCAAAGCTGGGCACTTGTTAGTGAGGATGACCAATTTTGCTTTTTCCTATCTAATCATCTTCAGAATCTGCTTGTACCCCAGCACGTACTTTCCACTTTTCATAACAAGTTGGAGCCTAGAGTTGATCAACTCCAGTGACTTTTTCATCTTTTTTGCCACCATCATCTTCCTGGCTTAGGTACCAGATGGCCCCCAACCATGAACAGCCACCAAGATGGCCAGGGAATGAGAAAAGCAAATTGTTCATTCTTATCATGGTGAACAAATATTTTGTTTCACAGAAAATTTAACCTTCAGAATTATACATTTTTCCATAAATTTAAAATAATGTACTCTACAAAAAAAAAAAAAGTTATCATAGACACAGCTGATAAATATCAAACTAATTAACTTGAGTTCTCTTGTTTTTTCTCACCCATTCATCGATGAGAGGTAAAAACAGCAGGAATATGGTCCAAAAACAAGTCACAAAGAAAGAGCTAGACAGCATCTGAACAATCAAGAGCTGACCACAGGGTCTTCTTGTTAAGAAAACATATATAGCTTAATGAATGCAATTACACATTATACTCATTCATTAAATGCTTCCAAACAATACTTTTAGTGGTATTTAGTAACAAATTTATCTCTCTTTTGCATCCATTCAATTAAAAAAAAATTGGGTGAAAACTACATGCACCTTAAATATATCAAGAAATATAAAGAAATTAAGTCAGAGAAAAAAGAAAAGTCTCCTGAACTATGGTCTCCAGTATAACAGCTGACATTTCCGTAATAGTACCTTTTATTATAATCCATTAGCAACTGCTAAATTACCAGCATCTACAGATGCTATCTTGCTACCATGAAAATACAGAATATATGAATTAATTAGGACTGTGGTTGGAAAAAAAGGGACAGAAGGGTGCCTAGTTTCCATAGGAAGCGGTTTCCTTCAATAGTTTTATTATTATTATTCATCTAACAAATATCTCATGTTTTAAAATCTAATTATTTGGCACATAACCTTTTTTATCAGACAAGGCATCAGTTCTACATTACTTACTTGCTGATTTCTTCAATTCTGGATTTAATCAACAGTTTTCACATCAATACTGTGCACCCCTTTTTGCTGGTCATTATTTCTTATATACAATCAGTTTAAGAGAGCTATTTGTCATTGTTACAAAAACACTACCATCACCACGGCTCCTTTCCTTGAGAGGTAGTTTATAAACAAATTCCTGAATGGAGGTTTCCAAACACCAAAGTTATCCTGTGAATGCAGTAAGAATATTCCCTCAGAAAGGCATAAAGGGAATATGATATAACCTAATTTGTCATTTATTATTAGTTTGACAAACAGTATTATTAAAAGGCCAGTTAGTCTGTATAAAATATATGGCAGGAAAAAAAAAAATCAAAGACTTGTTAAAGTGTCTCCGGCAGAGACAGGGTAAAGAGTGCCCTGACAAACCAGTGAAAGGTTCTGCTTGATTTGGTAGATTTCTCTATATATTGGAAAGAAACCAAAACAACATGAACATTCATCAGTCACCAACTACACTGTACTAGGAATGCAAACAATTGCTTTGTTCTGATTACAAGTTCACCAAACAACCTTCCATAAAGATGTCAGATCCTTCTTCTGTAAGAAGAGACAGAACAAAAAACCCCAAAACACTGACCAGCTAAACAGGGCACTTCAATTCGCTTGGTACTTCCTACTTTACAAAAAGCATTCTGGTCCTTTCTCAAGTCTATTTTAGGTTGGGTTAATGGAAATAATCAGCTCTATCCCCAATCAACTCAACAAGAACTGAAAAGGAAAAAACCAACTTTACAGAACAGAAAAATGGAAGGCCAGAACCTGGATTTGGGTGACACCAAAGTAATGCCATCCAACAAGATCCTGTTTGAACAGCCATTTTACATCTTCCCTTAAATATCAATCTTCTCAATCTCTATTCAAAATGCTTTTCTTCAGCTGTGACCATCCTAGTTACTTCCGTTCACCCCTGCACGTCCTTTAAAAATTTTTTTATTGCAGCATTTTCTTATTCCTAACCACATAAAATAATAAAATCTGTTTGGCGTTTTTATCAAAGCACTTCCAAGTCATTATCTCATTTGATGCTTAGGGTCACCTTCAGAAATAAGCAGGACAAATATCAGCCCATATTTACATAAAGGAACAGACGACCCAACTGGTTATATGCAGGGATTTCAAGGTGTGGATTTAGGACAGTGGTTCTCAGATACGGCCCGCTGAATCCTCTTACCTAGGGACAACTGGCACCTACTGGACACATTTGCTAGTTACAACCACCAGAAGGAGTTTTGCTGCTGGCACTTAGTGGGTACAAGCCAGAAATGCTGCTAAGCATCTTACAAAGTCCACTTTGGGCTGCCTCACTGATCTACATATGTCTATTCTTTCACCACACTGTCTTGATTACTGTCACCTTTTAGTCATTCTTTTTATTTTACTATTATTTTTTAAGAGATAGAGTATTGCTCTGTTGCCCAGGCTGGTTGCAAACTTCTATTGATATGATGTGATTATTTAGTCTGTGGATGTGATGAATAATATCAATTTTAAAAAGCTGAATCAGTCTTGCATACTTGGGACAAATCCCACTTGATAATGGTATATAAGTCTTTTTGTGTAGTGTTGAATTCAATTTTATAATATTTTGTTGATGATTTCTACATCTACACTGAGAGATGAGAGATACTGGTCTATGTTTTCTTGTAAAGCATTTGTCTGGTTTTGGTATTAACACTGGCTTCATAAAATGAGTTAGAAAGTATTCCCTCTGCCTCCATCTTCTGAAGGAAACTCTAAACAACTGGTACAGTTTCTCTCTTAAATCTTTGGTAGCATTTACTTATAAACCCATCTGAGCCTGGTGCTTTTAGTTTTGGAAGGTTAATTATTAATTCGATTTCCTCGATAAATATAGAGTTAGTCAAATTGTCTATTTCTTTTTGAGTGAGTTTTGGTACATTGTATCTTTCAGGGAATTAGTCCATTTCATCTAAGTTATCAAACTTTTAGGGACAGAGTTATTCATAGTATTCCTTTGTCATTTTTAATGTCCATGGAAATCTGTAGTGCTGTCACCTCTTTCATATCTGATATTCATAATTTACATGGTCTCTTTTTTTTTTTTTAAGCCTGACTAAAGCTCTGCTTACTTTACCTTTTCAAATAACCAGTTGTTTTGTAGATTTCCTCTATCAATTTCCTGCTTCCAATTTCACTTCCACTCCAGTATTTGCTATTTCTTATCTTCTGCCTACCTTGGATTTAATTCCCCCTTTTCTTGTCTCCTAAGGTGAAAGCCTAGAAGACTGACTATAGCACTTTCTTCTTCTATTACTAAATATATCAAATACCGTAAATTTAAAAGCACTGCTTTCAGTAAATCACACAAATTTTCATTTTTCACTTTCATTTAGCTCAAAATTTTTTGCTATTTCTGTTGAGATTTTTTGACTCATGTTATTTAGAAGCGTGTTGTTTAACCTGCAAGCATTTTGGAATTATCCAGCTATCCTTCTGCTGTTAATTTTGTTTAATTCCATTGTGGTCTAAGGACAGTTATTATATGATTGTATTCTTTTTAAATTGTTAAGGTTTCATAGTTCAGAATGTGTTCTATGTTCTATGTTCTATCTGAGCTAGGGAAGAATGTGTATTCTGTTGTTGGATGAAGTAGTCTACAGATGTCAATTATATCCAGTTGAGTAATGGTGTTGTTGAGTTCAACAATGTCTTTACTGATTTTCTCCCTGCTAAATCTGGCCGTTTCTAATAGAGGACTAATCAAGTCTCCAACTATAATAGTGATTCATCTATTTTTCCCTCACAGTTCTATCAGTATTTGCATTGAGAATTTGGTCACTCTTACTAGGCATATAAGGTAAATTGGAGAACTAACACTTTTACCATTATAGAACACATGTCTCTTTATCCCTGATAACTTTACTTGCTGTGAAATCTGTTTGAAATTAATATAGCTAATCCCATTTTCTTCCGATTAATGTTAGCATGGCATATCTTTCCCATGCTTTTAATCTATATGTATTTATATTTAAAGAGTTTCATGTAGACAGCAATAAAGTTGGGTCTTGTTTTTTTAGGCACTCCCACAATCTGCCTTTTAATTGGTACATTTAGACCATTGACCTTCGAAGTGATTACTGAGAATTAGATCAAAGTCTACCATATTTATTGTTTTCTACTTCTTTGTTCTTATTTTTGTCATCCACCCTTTTCTGCCTTGTGTGGATTTAGTTGAGCATTTTACATGATTCTGTCTTCTCTCCTTTCTTATCACATCGGTTATACTCCTTTCATTACTTTTTCTTTGTGCTAGCCCTAGAGTTTGCAATATACATTTACAACTAATTCAGGTTCACTCTCAAGTGCCACTAGATCATTTCATGAGTAGTATGAATATCTTATAATAGCAAAATAATGCTAATTCCTTCCTTCCATCCCTTGTATAATTTGTCATGCATTTCACATATAAATAAGCATATACATACACACACACATGCACACATAAGCACATGTACACACCAGAAAGAATCTCTGAGCTTGAGGATATATTTATGTAACAGAAACCTCCAAAACCAAAAAGCAAGGAGAAAAAATACTAGGGTGAAACAAACCATAAACAAACCATGTATATATTTGCTTAAGTATAAACAAGTATATATATAGACAAGCACACATAATCAATGGCATTAATGCTACTATTTTCAATAAACTTGTCTCAGATCAATGATTAATTAAAAAATGAAAGTTTTATTTTACCTTCATTTATTTCTCTCCAATGTTTTCTTATGTAGATCTGAGTTTCTGACTTATATCATTTTTTACATTTCTTGCATGGCAAATCTACTGGCAACAAATTTCCTTCGTTTGAGCAAATTTCTATTTATCCTTCTCTTCTGAAGGAAAAATTTAACAGGGTACAAAATCCTAGATAGGGCTTCATTCTCTCAACACTTTAAATGTTTCACTCCACTCTCTTCTTGCTAGCACTGTTCCTGAGAAAAAAGTACTCTTATCTTTGCTCTTCTATAGATGAGGTGTTTTCTTTTCCCTCTGGCTTCTTTCAGGATTTTACCTTTGATTTTCTGTAGTTTAAAAATGGCATGCCTTCACATAGCTATTCTACCATTCTGCTTTCTCAACTAGGAACTTGCGGGATCTGTGGTTTGGCTGGGAAATGCTATGTCCAACTATTTTTTTAAAAATTCTGTAGAGATGCAGTCTTAGTATGCTCCCCAGGATGGTCTCAAACTCCTGGCCCCAAGTGATCCTCCTGCCTCAGCCTCTCATAGCACTGGGATTACAGGGATGAACTGCTGCACCCAGCCCCATATTCTTCATTTCTGGTGTAGTATTTTTTTACTGGATTCTTAGAATTATCATCTCTCTACTTACATTACCCATCTGCCCTTGCAAGCTATTTTATCCATTAGAGCCCTTAGCTTATTATTCATAGTTGTTTTCAGTTCCCAATGTGATGATTCCAGCACCCCTGACATATCTGAGTTTGATTCTGATATTTGCTCTGTCTCTTCTTTCAGCCCATTTTTTCCCCCTTTTTACTGTATCTTCTCATTTTTTTTCTTGATAGCCAGACATGACACACTGGTTAAAGGATATAAATACATTGTCAGTAATAAAGCTGTAAGGTTTAGGGGGAGGGGAAGGTCTACAGTGTTATGATTAGGTCCCAATCTTTAGTGAGGCTATGCCTCTGGACTGTGAACTTCACAAGTGCTGCTCAGTTTTCTCTCTTACTTGGAACAGAATGGCTAGAGGGTACAGGAGTTTAAGATTCCCCTTTTCTCATATAAAAGGCTAGAGAGAACTAGAATTGGGTGTTTTGCTTACCCCCAGGCCACTTACACTGTGTTTTAACTAATTTTTTCTGAAGCAGACGTCATTTTAAAACAAAACAAAACAGAGTACTCTGGCATACATCAAAATGGCTCCTTTTCCCTTCCTTGTGCCAGAAGCAAAGGGAATTTTCTCAAATATTCACTGTGAAAACCTGGTAGAGCAGAAAGAGGTGAAATTCATAAGAGTGGAAGACCCCTTCACTCCCTTGTGCTGACTAGGTCCTCCTGGAGTTTTTAAAATAAATCTAAGACTTGTCCACAGTGAATCTCCAGCAATTTGTCAAATATAATGCAGGTTTTCCTATACAAGCAATGTTTCCCATGGAAGACTTTGTTAATTGGTTACCACTCAAGTAAATTATGGTTAGCTGTATCCACCTGTCTCTCCATTTTGGGGGGTAGTGGTTTGCCCTATGACCTCCTTTCTCTTTAGGTCCAGGAAGAACTGCTGATTTTTCAGTTTGTCCTATTTTTTACCCGTTAGAGCAGACTGGTGACTACAAGCTCCTGACATGCCCAACCATTTCATTATCAGCAATTTGATTATAATATTATCTGGGTATGGCTTTCTTTGAAATAATACCATTCGAGTTTGCTGAGTTTCTTGAATCTGTAAGTTTATGTCTTTCACCAAGTTTGGAGAGCTTTTAGGCCTTATATCTTCAAATATTTTTTCTTCAGATATTTGTTTTTCCTCTTCCAGCGTTATGCTGACACAAATGTTAGAAACCCAAATATTGTCCTACAAGTCCCTAAGAGTTGGTTCATTTTTTTCCATTTTCCCTCTTATTTTAGGTAATTTATATTGTTTGAATTATTTCTATTGATCTATCTTAAGTTCACTCACTTTTTTCATCTCTCTCTGCTATTAAATTGATCCATTTTCCACTTGAGTCCTTTATTAAAGTACGTGTTTTTCTGTTGAGAACTTCTATCTTTCCATTCATTGCAAGTGTTTTCACCATTATCTCTTGGATCACAGTTACCAAAGCTAATTTAAAGTTTCTGTGTGATAAATCCACCATCTGGGTCATCTTGTAGCCAGCACTTGTTGTCTTTTCCCTTGGCAACTTGTCAGATTTCCCTGATTCGCTATATGTTAAGCGCCTTTGCATTATATTCTGAACATGTTAGATACTAAGTTTGTATTGGGTCCTGTTAAAAATGTTTTCTTAAAAGTGCAGGTTTGTTACATGGGTAAACTGCATGTCACTAGAGTTTGGTGTACAAATTATTTCATCTCCCAGGTAGACAGCAGAGTACTGGATAGTTTTTTGATTCTCACCCTCTTCCCAACCTCCACCCCGAAATAAGCCCCAGTGTCTACTGTTCCTCTTTGTGTCCATGAGTACTCAAATGTTTATCTCTTACTTCTAAGTAAGAACATGAACTATCTGATTTTCGGTTCCTGCATTAATTCACATAGGATGTTACTAGCAGCATCCATGTTGCTGCAAAGGACACGATTTGATTTTTTTTTATAGCTGTGTAGTATTCCATGGTGTATATGTACATTTTCTTTATCCAGTCCACCACTGATGAATATCTAGGTTGATTCCATGTCTCTGCTATTGTGAACAGTGCTGTGATGAACATATGTTTGCATGTGTCTTTGTGGTAGAATGATTTATATTTCTTTGGGTATATACCCAGTAAGGGGATTGCTGGATTGAAAGGCAGTTCTGCTTTACATTCTTTGAGAAATCACCACAATGCTTTCCACGGTGGTTGAACTACTTTATGTTACCACCAGCACTGTATATGTTTCCTTTTCTCCACAGCCTCTCCAGCACCTGTTTTTTTGTTGTTGTTGGTTTGGCAATTATTGAAAAGTCAAAAACAAAAAACATTCTGACTGGTGTGAGATGCTATCTCATCATGGTTTTGATTGCATTTCTTTAATGATTAGTGATGCTGAGCATTTTTTCATATCTTGTTGGCTGTGTGCGTCTTCTTCTGAAAACTGTCTGTTCAGGTCCTTTGCCCATATTTTACTGGGGCTGTTTGTTATTTCGTTTGTTGATTTAAGTTCCTTACAGATTCTGGATATTAGACCTTTGTTGGACGCAGTTTGCAAATATTTTCTCCCATTTTGAAGGTTGTCTGTTTACTCACACTAGTTTCTTTTGCTATGCAGAAGCTCTTTAGTTTAACTAGATCCCATTTCCCAATTTTTCTTTTTGTTGCAATTGCTTTTGGAGTCTTCATCATGGAATCTTTGCCAAGGCCTGTGTCTAGAATGGTATTTCCTAGGCTTCCTTCTAGGCTTTTTATAGTTTTAGGTTTTATGTTTAAGTCTTTATTCCATCTTGAGTTGATTTTTGTATATGAAGAAAGGAAGGGGTCCAGTTGCAAACTTCTGTATATGGCTAACAAGCTCTTCAAACACCATTTATTAAATAAGGAATCCTTTCTCCATTGCTTGTTATTGTCAGCTTTGTCAAAGATCCGATGGTTGTCAGTGTGCAGCTTTATTTCTGGATTCTCTAACCTGTTCCACTATTCTACATGTCTGTCTTTGTACCAGTATCATGCTGTTTTGGTTACTGTAGCCATGTAGTATAGTTTGAAGTTGGTAGGGTGATGCCTCTGGCTTTGTTCTTTTAGCTTAGGATCGTTTTGGCTTTGCAGTCTCTTTTTTGGTTGCACATGAATTTTAGAATAGTTTTTTCTAATTCTGTGAAAAATGATATAGGCAGTTTGATAGAAATAGCATTGAATCTGTAAACTGAATTGGAGAGCATGGCCATTTAAACAATATTAATTTTTCCTATCTATGAACATGGAATGTTTTTCCATTTGTTTGTGTTCCCCTCAACTTCCTTTAGCAGTGTGTGGTAATTCTCATTGCACAGATATTTCACTTCCCTGTATGGCTGTATTCCTAGGTATTTTATTATTTTTGTGGCTTTTTGTGAATGGGATTGCATTCTTGATTTGGCTCTCAGCTTCAACGTTATTGATGTACAGAAATGCTACTGATATTTGTACATTGACTTTGTATCCTAAAACTTCACTGAAGTTGTTTATCAATTCTAGAAGCCTCTGGAGAGAGAGTATGGGGTTTTCTAGATATAGAATTATATCATCTGCTGATAGATATGGTTTGACTTCCTCTCTTCCTATTTGGATGACTTTTACTTCTTTCTCTTACATGATTGCTCTGGCTAGGACATCCAGTACTATGCTGAATAGCAGTGGTGAGATTGGGCATCCTTGTCTTGTTCTGGTTCTCAAGGAAAATGATTCCAGGTTTTGCCCATTTGTTATAATGTTGGCTGTGGGTCTGTCACAAATGGCTCTTATTATTTTGAGGTTTGTTCCTTCAATGCCTAGTTTGTTGAGGGTTTTTTACATGAAAGAATGTTGAATTTTGTTGAAAGCCTTTCCTGTGTCTATTGAGATCATCATGTGTTTTTCAGTTTTGTTCATGTGATAAATCACATAGATTTCCTTATGTTGAATCAACCTTGCATCCAAGGAATAAAGCCTATTTGATTGTGGTGGATTAGCTTTTCAATGTGCTGCTGGATTCAATTTGCTAGTGTTTTGTTAAGGATTTTTGTGTCTATGTTCATCAGGGATATTAGCCTGAAGTTTTCATCTTTTATTGTCTGCCATGTTTTGGTATTAGAATGATCTGGCCTCATATAATGACTCAGAAAGGAGTCCCTCTTACTCAATATTTTCTAAAAGTTCCAATAGGATTGGTACCAGCTTTTCTTTATATAGCTGATAAAATTCAGCTGTAAATCCCTCTGGTCCAGGGCTTTTACGGGTTGATAGGTTTTTAATTACTGATTCAATTTCAGAACTCATTATTGATCTGTTCAAGTATTCCATTTTTTCCTGGTTCAATCTTGGGAGGTTTTACATTTCCAATGTAAATAGATAGATAGAATTTATCTATTTTCTCTAGGTTTTCTAGTTGGTGTGCATAGAGGTTTTCATAATAGTCTCTGAGGGTTTTGTTTTTTGTATTTCTGTGGGGTTGGTGGTAATGTCATCTCTAACTGTGTTTATTAGGATCTTTTTTCTTTATTAGTCTAGCTAATGATCTCTCAATCTTATGCATTCTTTCAAAGAACCAACTTTAGATTTCGTCAATCTTTTATATGAATTTCATCCGTCATTGTTGTTCAGTTCAGCTCAGATTTTTGTTATTTATTTTCTTTTCCTAGCTTTTGGGTGGTTCACTCTTGTTTTTCTGGTTCCTCTAGGTGTGATGCTGGGTTGTTAATCTGAGTTCTAATCTGATGTAAGCATTTAACACTATAAACTTTCCTCTTACCACTGCTTTAGCTGCATCCCGAAGATTCAGGTGAGTTGTATCTGTTTCCATTAATTTCAAATAACTTACTGATTTGTACCTTAATTTCACTCTACACAAAAGTCATTCAGGGACAGGTTAATCGCCAAGTAACTGTACAGTTTGGAGAGATCTTCTTGGTATTGATTTCTATTTTTATTGCACTGAGGTCTGAAAGTCTGGTTGGTAGGATTTTGTGTTTGTTTTTAATTTACTGAGAATTGCTTTATGGTCAAGTGTGTGGTCAATCATAGAGTATGTGCCATGTGCAGGTAAGAAGAATGTATATTTTGTTGTTGTTGGGTGGCATATCATGTAGATGTCTGTTAAATCCATGTGGTTAAGTGTCAAGTTTAGGTCCCAAGTAACTGACTCATTCCTGCCTTGATGATCTAACACTGTCGGTGACATGTTGAAGTCTCCCATTATTATTTTGTGTTTATCTAAGTCACTTCATAGATCTCTTAGAAACTTGTTTTATTGATCTGAGCACACCAGTGTTGGGTGCATATATATTTATCATAGTTAAGTCTTCTTATTTAGTTGAACCATTTATCATCATGTAATGCCCTTCTTTGGCCTTTTTATTTTTTTGAGATGGAGTCTCACTCTGTGTCACCCAGTTGGAGTGCAGTGATACAATCTCAGCTCACTACAACCTCCACCTCCCAGATTCAAGTGATTCTCATGCCTCAGCCTCCCAAGTAGCTGGGAATACAGCTGCACACCATCACACCCAGCTAATTTTTTGCATTCTTAGTACAGGGTTTCACCATGTTGGCCAGGCTGGTCTTGAACTCCTGACCTCAGGTGATCTGCCTACCTCAGCCTCCCAAAGTGCTGGGATTACTGGTGTGAGCCACCACACCTGGGTTCTTTGTCCTTTTTGACCATTGATGGCTTAAAGTCTGTTTTTTTCTGAAATAAGAATAGCAACTCTTGCTCTGCTTGCCTGATAGATTTTTCTCCATCCCTTTACTTTGAGCCTATGAGTGGGTTTGCATTTAAGATGGGTCTCTTGAAGGCAGCATACAGTTGGGTTTTCTTCTTTATGCAACTTGTCACTCTGTGCCTTCAAAGTGGGCACACTGTTTATGTTCCTGTTTATGTTCAAGGTTCTGTTTTTTGTTTTGTTTTTGAGAGGGGGTCTTGCTCTGTCGCCCATACTGGAGTGCAGTGGTGTGATCTCAGCTCACTGCAACCTCTGCCCCCCAGGTTCAAGCAATTCTCCTGCCTTAGCCTCCTGAGTAGCTGGGATTACAGGCACATGCCACTATGCCTGGCTAATTTTTTGGTAGAGGGGGGTTTCATCATGCTGGCCAGGCTGGTCTTGAACTCCTGACCTCAGGTGATCCACCCAACCTGGCCTTCCAAATGCTGGGATTACACGCATGAGCCACGACACCTGGCCCTGTTTAAAATGTCCAAGCTTAATATTGACGTTAAGATTTGATCCTGTCATCATGTTGTTAGCGGGTTGTTACGCAGACTTGATTATATAGTTGCTTTATAGTGTCAGTGGACTATGTACTTAAGTGTGTTTTTTCTGTGGCAGATAACAGTCTTTCATTTCCATGTTTAGCACTCGCTTAAGCATGTCTTGTAAGGCAGGTGTGGTGGTAATGAATTCCCTTAGTGTTTGCTTGTCGGAAGAAAATTTTATTTCTCCTTTGTTTATGAAGCTTACTTTGGCTGGAAATGGAATTCTTGGTTGAAATTTCTTTTCTTTAAGGTTTCTGAATATAAGCCCCCCAATCTCTTCTGACTTGTAAGATTTCTGCCGAAAGGTCTGCTGTTAGCCTATCGAGGTTCCCTTTGTATACGACCTGCCCCTACTCTCTAATATGCCTTTAATACTTTTTCTTTCACATTGACCTTGGAGAATCTGATGACTATCTATCTTCAAGATGATGTAGTATATTGCTGAGGTTCTATGAATTTACTGAATTTGCATGTTGACTTTTCTAGCGAGGTTGGGGAAATTTTCCTGGACAACATCCACAAAAACATTTTCCAAGTTGCTTGCTCTCTCGCCTTGTCTTTCTCAAATGTAAATGAGTTGTAGGTTTGGTCTCTTCATGTAATCCCTTATTTCCCAGAGGTTTTGTTCATTTTTTAATTTTTTCTTTATTTTGTCCAACTGTGTTGATTCAAAGAACTGGTCTTCAAGCTCTGAGAACTGGAACAGTTTCTTTCTTAAAATGGCTATTTCATCTTTCAGCTCCTGTATCATTTTATTGGAATCCTTAGATTCCCTGCATTCAGTTTCAACTTTCTCCTAAATCTCAATGACCTTATTTGCCATCCAGATTATGTATTCTATGCCTATAAGTTCAGTGATTTCAATCAAGAACCCTTGCTGTCGAGCTCATGTGGTCATTTGGAGGTAAAATGACTCTCTGGCTTTTTGAATTGCCAGAGTTTTGCACTGGTTCTTTCTCATCTGCGTAAGCTGATGTTTCTTTAATCTTTAAAGTTGCTGTCCTTTGGATAGGGCTTTTTGCTTTTTATATTCTTTGATGCCCTTGAGGGTTTGACAGTAGTATAAGTTGGGTTTAAATTGATTGGCTTCATGTTTGGATGACTGCAGGGGGCCAAGGCTCAGCTTAGCACTCCTAGGCTGTGTGCTCTAATCCTGGGGACCTGGAACCGGTCTCCTGGTAACACTCCAATGGGGTCTGCCAGCAAAAGGGCTTTAGCAAGGCAGCAGGTGTCCCTGCACATGTGTGCACCAGTGGCAGGGTAGTAGTGAGGTTAGCATGCACATGGCAACTACACATGGTGTTCACTGAGCAATCCTGTGACTCAACCCTACAAAGGTAAAAGCCAGGAGATTAAGAAAGATGATACAAACAGTAAATTCAGCCATACCAGTTGGTCTTTAAATTTTGACTTCCCTACCCAATCTGCCTGCTGTTGCTTACTTTTCAGAATGTTCAGTTGCATTTTGCATTATTTCCAGGGTTTTCAGTTGTAATCAGTTACACCCACCAGAGAAGCAGCAGGGGGAGGCTGCAGGCAAGTTCATGCCAGTGAAGTAATGAGGGGAGGCTGTGAGCAAGTGCATGCTGGCAGGGGAGGGCTGTGGGTGGGGGCATGCCAGCAGGGGCCCACCTACAGAAGCTCTCTATGAGGACAGATCTTCTGACAAAAGAGCCATGGCAGTCGCTGCCAGCAAGCACCTCAGCTGGGCAGCCAAGGCCATGCTGCAAGCAGGTGTGGCCAGGCAGGGACCCTGGGATAGGCCAGCAAATAGAGGGACACTCAGATCAGACAGGCCCCTTCCCAAGAGCAAGATATGCTCTGTCCAGGTCTGGCAGCCAACAAAGGCTAAAGCCACCTAGAGGAGTGTGGTGGGCCTTGAAGGATGAGCACCCATGACTATGCTCCACTGCAGCCATTCCCACAAAAGACCCCTGGGGCTCCATGCAAGCTGGAGTTCTGTCTTTGCCAGCTCAAATATTCATGGGGGTTATGGGGTCTCCTGCAGCGAGGATACCAGAGGTCTGTAACGAGAGTGGGCCACTCCAAGTCTATTTCACTCGCCCCTTCTCCAGGAGCTGCTCAGGGTCAGGAATAAGTCCTGGTGCTCAGCAACTCCATGCCGGGTTTCCTCCCCCACTTCAGCCTGGGGTCTGTATCCTCCTTCTGTCTACTCTCAGTACTTTCTTTCTGAAGATCTGTTTGGAGTATGTAGTTCTTCCTGATGGTCTGGTCTCTTAGTGGGAGAAGTTCTTCCTGTCTGCATCTAGTCAGCCATCTTATTAAATAGCAATTTTTAATAGCTGTGTTATTCAGATTATTCAGGAGACAGTCTGGGACTGTGTGGTACCTCACGTCACAGTTCTGTACTGAAAACATCTGCTATGCCCTTTTGGGTCAGAACTGTGCATGTGCTGCTTAGGGGTGAGCTCAGGACTTGTTTCAGCTTATACACAGAAACAGGAGATCCCCTTTTTCAGCTCACTTCTCCACCACTTCCCCGACACCCTCAGGCCCTTAGGGTCCTCTTTCCAAATCTGCTATGCATAAAACCAGGACTTTCTCTTAGAACTTAATCCCTTACACTGTTTTTCAGTTGCATATAATTGGGACTGTACTTGCTTGCAGCGTACCAGCAAGGGAAACTACAGAGAAAAAATAACTGATTACCTCCCACACTCTCTAGACACCAGGGATCCCTTTTCTATTTCCTTTGTACAGAAAGAGGGGCTGTATCTCAGCATCAATAGTGCTACATTACTGCCATCACCACTGCAGCAGTGTAGGTTTTTAACTGGGCTGGCCTCAAGGCAGGGCAAGGAGAGAAAAAAAAAAACAGGAGAGGGAACTCCTTCCATATCCTCTGGCTCACAAGGGTCCCTATTCTGAGTCTTCTGAATAGAAGGAGGGGGTTTCTGTTGGGCTTTTCTGCTACTGGTGTTCACAGAGCAGTCCTGGGATTCAGCCCTCCAAAGGTAAAAGCCAGGAGATTAAGAAGAAAAGATAATACAAACAGTAAATTCACTGCCAGTCCAGTAGGTCTTCAAATGTTGACGTCCCTACCCAATCTTCCTGCTGTTGTTTACTTTTCAGAATCCTCAGCTGCATTTTGCATTATTTCCAGAGTTCTTAGTTGTAATCAGTGGAGAGACAGGCTGTGGAAGACTTACTCCACTTTGATCAGCACCAGGTATCATTCATTACACTTTAAAATGCATTTACCTTTACTGTATACAGTACCAATACAAACATAGATTTGGGAGGCAGTAAAAGGCAGTATCAGAATAAATGCTCCGAATATCGGATATTGAATCAAAAGCTCTTTAACGGATATATCTGAATGTGTCTAATTAAAGATGAAGTACACATTTGGCAGGGTAACTGCAAATCTATTCTAAGATATTGTAAAAATGATCAAACAGGAAACTCTAGACCTGGTGCATGCTGTGCTTTCTTCTTACAAATACTTCAAACTTCTGGCACCAGGCTCTCAAGTACTTACCTGTGTGTTCTACCCACCAATAGCTATTTTGAAACTGTGTCATTTGGCTTAGAATTGTGTGGTCTATAAAAACACAAAGCCACTTTTTAATGCAACAGTTTTCCATTACAAAACACTCTTTCAAAGAGTGTACTCTTCAACTTCAGCAAGATGTCTTAAATAACAAGAAACACACAAATAGCCAGCAAGTCAAGCTTACTCATGGGGCTGGCTCAAATAACATAATTCAACCTAAGTCAGGCCACTGAAAATGAAGAGTTGTCCAGGACTGAGCACCAAATCCAATGGAGCATTCTATTAAAAGTAAAATGTTTTTAAGGTAAATGTAAACAATTATACTATAGGGCAGCACTGGGCTTACAGTTCATTTTTTTAAATAAATTCATGTTATGTATTTAACATTTTGTAAATGTATGAGACTAGGATTGAGAACTCCTCTTATGGCCTGACCCTCCACTTGCTGTCTGTGATAGAGTGAAATATTAGGTCTTCCACCCTTGTTTCATGGCATACAACTCCTAAAATCCTTAGACTCTCCAAAGTGATGTGTCTTTGTATGCTAATAAGTTGACAGATGACTGGCAGCCCCTAGGCAGCTTCAGGATAAGGACTGGTCACTGGAAAATCCAAGGCAGGATTAGAGGGTTGGGACCCCCAACCTCCAAGGGGAGAGAAGCTGAAGGTTAAGTTGGTCACCAGTTGCCAATGGTTTAATCAATTATGCCTAGGTAATGACATAATTATTATGACACTTCTATAAAAGGCGAAAAGGGCTGAGTTCAGAGCACTTCTGGACAGATGAACATATGGAGGTTGACAGGAAGTGAACAAAAATCCATGTACCAATAGTGGAGGACTCCACCTCCACAGGGATAGAATCTCCTGTACTCAGGACCCTTCCAAGTCTCGCCCTATGTATTTCTCTATCTGTTTGTATCCTTTGAAATATCCTTTGAAATAAACCAGTAAACCTAAGTGTTTTATAGAAGATTAATATAGCCCAAAAAAGGTGTTGTAAAAACTCCAACTTGAAGTAGTTGGTTGGTCAAAGTTCCAGAGACCCAAATTTGCAACTGGTGTCTGAACCCTGTTGGCATTGGAGGTGGTGGGAGGTCTTGAGGACTGTGCCCTCAACCTGTGGAATCAGATGCTATTTCTAGGCTGACAGTGTGAGAATTGAATTGGAGGACATCCAGCTGTTGTCTGCTGAAAAACTGATTGCTTGTTGGTGGGGAGAAATCCCCCACATTTGGTCACAGAAGTCTTCTGTGTTTTCTGTGGAGTGAGAGAATTAAAATACACTTTTGAGTATATTTTTACACTCACAGTGTCCATTTCACATTGCGGAAGGGGCCTAAGTAGGTGGCAGATCATGACAGTACTTTTTCTTTCTTATCTGGCCAATGAAATGGCTATGTTAGAAGGAACTTTACATATAACTCTTACTTTATATGAGAAAGCAAGCTCAAGCATTAAGTGACTTATCTAAAATCACATATTTACATAAAAGATTTGAAAGCAGGACCCAGGATTTCCAATTTCACATCCCACATTCCTCCCACTACTCCCATCTTTTTTTTTTTTTTTTTTGAGATGGAGTCTCGCTCTGTCACCCAGGCTAGAGTGCAGTGGCACAATCCCAGCTCAATGCAACCTCCACCAAGTAGCTGGGATTAAAGGCACCTGTCCCCATGCCCAGCTAATTTTTTTATTCTTAGTAGAGACGAAGTTTCACCATATTAGTCAGGCTGGTCTTGA
Organism: Rhinopithecus bieti; assembly: GCF_001698545.2. Taxonomy (NCBI): domain Eukaryota; kingdom Metazoa; phylum Chordata; class Mammalia; order Primates; family Cercopithecidae; genus Rhinopithecus; species Rhinopithecus bieti. Next base: position 248,208 of record NW_016809121.1, on the reverse strand, counting down.
ACTCCTGACCTCGTGATCCACCTGCCATATGCCTCCCAAAGTGCTGGGATTACAGGCGTGAGCCATCGTGGCAGGCCCTCCCTGCTGCCTTCTAAGAAAGTGCAAAATCTGGGAAACTTATGAAGTGATGGCACCTGGGAGATATTGAGCAAGGCACCAATCACGGATGCATTGGCAATCAGAATGCAGCTGGCATGGGAGGTTTTTTTTTTAATCCCACTACTCCCCACCTGATATCACCTCTCTAAATAACAAGTTAATCTGAATACTTTTCATTTTATATACTCATAAAAATAAATAAAAATAAACACCTGTTGCCATGATAAAAGGAAATGTGGTCTTTTCCTTCAGTGCCATTTGTTTCTGTAACCAACTATTAAGAAAAACATAGCAGTAAATCCAAACTGAGAAATGACACGGGCCATCAAACAAGCTACATGTCTATTCTCATATCTATTCTCTAGCTACATGTCTATTTCATCTCTAAAGATAAGAAATATTTTCCCCCATTGGTTTTGCTTATTACACCACATGCTTTTTCTTATTACACCAATAGCAGAAGGCAATGCAGACAAGACAGTCTTAAAAGCAAATCAGTTACAAATACGAGAAGAAACAAGACATGCATTGTTGTCTCCCATTCACAAGCTGAATGATAAGGAAGAACTGGGCATTCATAGGCGTCAGGACTAAACTGATAAGTAATGTGATTATGTGTTGCCTCTAAACCAAGGACAGATCATGGATTGTTCCCTGGACCTAACACTGCAGTATGTTTCTGGAGAAATCTCCAAATTGTGGGAGACCTGCCAAGCTCATTTTCTCTAATGCAGTTACCAACGGCCAGTCCCAAGACACATGTTTTCCTCACCTCATCCCAAGAGGCATAATTAGGTCTTGAGACAGGACATCAAAACCAACTCTAGAACCTTACCTCCCAATTGCTTGATAACTCTGACAGTGAAAGTGGACAAAACGTACCCAATCCTCAGATTGATTTCCTCTAATCCCAGGCCGTTTGCTCGGGTTACTGAAGACACAACCACACACATCCTCCTGAATCTTCCATACCTCTCACTACCATCTTTGGCTGTATCTTCCATTCAGAAAGGATCCTTCAAAGTCTTAAAAGCAAGTAATTTTTTAAATAAAGGCTAATCACCTATTTGGCTTTCCAAAGGCCCCTGATAATTGAGCTAAGACTCTTGAAGCTACTCTTGAGGGTAACTTTAGAGTTTAACATTTCCACAGTACTCACTAAATCTTAGTCATTCTCTCCCTCTCTCCTTTCTCTTCCAGTCTATATCCCTCTGTGTTTCTTCCATTTGTCAGTCATGGTCATATTAGTTGTAATACTTTAGAAGTAAATATCAAAACGCTTTAAGCTTTAAATTAAAAAACTGAGTTTTAAGACCCCTGTGGCTTTCAAATAACCTTTTTCCCCTGGAAGAATGTTACCTACAATAGAAAAATTTCTATACATTCTTCTGTTCATTCTCCTTCCCAATGATCCCATTTATGTAACTCACAAGCACCTATTATGTGTCAGAGGCTATGACAGATCGGGGATAAACACAAAAACATGGTCCCTGTCCTTAAGGAACTCTTACCTCATAAGAGAGCAGAGTAAGCCAACACTACCAGGAGGTTATGTGTACCAGTCGCCCTTCTGTACTACTACTTAATACTCATAAAACCACCATGAAGTGGATAAAGCTGAGAAACCTAGGGCTCAGAAGGGGTTAATTTGTATAAATTCATAAAACTCACAAGTATAAATTATATAATTTGTACTAATTATAAGTATAAATAACTATAATTTATACTGATTATAAGTATAAATATCCTTTTACACTATTCCATTGAGGCAGGTGCATGGTAGATATGTTTAACTAAAATGAAAGAGCAGATAACATTTACTGCATACTACCATGTGCCAGGCACTGTTCCAAGAGTTTTATACAGTTTGTCTTATGATTCTGTGAGACAAGTGTTTTTTTTTTTAATAATTTGAAAATAAATTTAATCTATTAAAAGGAGTAAATGGCATAACATTTAAGATATAAAAGCTCTAAAGGGGGACAGGTAAAGACAGTAAGTCCAAAAGGATAGACAGTTCTCACTCAAAAGAAGAAAAAAATTGCTTGGTAGGACCTGAACACTTACTCAACATCTAAACTGAAAAAGATGATGCAAACACTGTTTAATTAGACCACTTTATTTTAATTGCTCTCTCTAAAACCTCAACATCATATATTAGAAGGAATTACAAGTTAGAAGAAATTGCAGCTGACTAATCACTCAACTCTTTGTGGGGAGAACTGTCAATGTTTCAAAAGACTTTTTTAATACTTTTTGAAGTCAATCATCATAATGGCTACCTTTTGAGGAAAGTAACCACTACCTCAACAGGTGCCACAGCTCCAAAGTTCTACAGAAGTGGGATCTGGGGGAGTTAGCAGAGCTGTAGGAAAGCTAGGGGCTTGTCTTGGAGCTGTGTTAATACAGCAAGCACACTATGTATATTGTATGTTACAGATCAATAAACATGGCAAGGCTTTCTAAAAATGCTTTTTATTCACACTTTACATAAGATTAAGAAACCTCAAAAACACCAAAGTGTGGTGGGGGTATAAGTGGGGAGACACAAAAGAAGAGACAAGAAGGGGCTGGGACCCTAAGCTCCAGAAGAGGTATGTGATGAAATGACTGGGATAATAAATTCCTTGTGAAGTATGCTTTTTAACAACAAAAAAGTTAAAGATGAATGTTTATCCTAGCACGTTAAAACCTTTGGTATGAAGGCAGCACCCACTGGTTTTGAGAGTCTATTAATCTGTAAATATCTGATCTCACTCAATTACAACTAGAGTAAAGAAATAATTTCTAGTTTTCAGAAATTTGAAAATTTACCAAAAATGTGCTTTAAGAGCACAAGATTATTTGCAAGTCAATCACCTCAAGAACACTAAATAATTGGTTTTCTTCAGAGGAATCATGCAAATGGCAGAATGAATCATTTAAAGAGTCAGGAGAGGACTGAGGTGCTTCAGAGGGTGCCAGGGGCATGTGGCTTTCAGAGTGGTCATCTTTGTACTTTACAAACTCTCTCTGTAAAAAGAACATAAAATAATATTCTTGATTTCATAAAAAAAGACCTAAAATATATCCAAGAAAAGTGAATGTGATAATTTAAAAGACAGAAGCCAAAAGGAATGAAACAGAGTAACTCAGGTGTCACTGAGCCAACTACCGTCTACTGACCTCTCATAGAAGTTGCAAAAAAGAGACACTGTCCTCCTCTTTAGTAATCTGCAATCTTGGGGATCTAAGATGACTTATTCCACTTCAGGGGACAAATTCTCTGTCAGCTTTGATAAAATCATTTCTCAATTGTAATCAATAAAGAAGCCTGAGAATTTTAGAATCATGCGGGACTAGAGAAGCCCTTCAGTCAGGCTCTGAATACAAGGAAGACTTCTTCATCTCCTCAACAAAGGTCACCCTGTACCTTACACTGACCACCTCCCTGTACAGACTTTGTAAACTCTCTCTTAACGTTCTCTGTAAGGAGTCTGTCTCACTGTTGGTCAGCTCTAAGAGTGGATCAACGGCAATAACGCAAATATATTTAAAATGTAAAATATGGATCTTGCAAAGATGGCCGAATAGGAACAGCTCCAGTCTCCAGCTCCCAGCGCAAGCAACACAGAAGACAGGGGATTTCTGCATTTTCAACTGAGGTACTGGGTTTATCTCACTAGGGAGTGCCGGACAATCGGTGCTGGTCAGCTGCTACAGCCGGACCAGCGAGAGCTGAAACAGGGCAAGGCATCACCTCACCTGGGAAGCACAAGGGGGAAGGGAATCCCTTTTCCTAGCCAGGGGAACTGAGACACACAACACCTGGAAAATCGGGTAACTCCCACCCCAATACTGCACTTTAAGCAAAGGGGCACACCAGGAGATTATATCCCACACCTGGCTGGGAGGGTCCCACGCCCACGGAGCCTTCCTCATTGCTAGCACAGCAGTCTGCAATCTAACTGCAAGGCAGCAGCCAGGCTGAGGGAGGGGTGCCCGCCATTTCTGAGGCTTAAGTAGGTAAACAAAGCCCTGGGAAGATTGAACTGGGTGGAGCTCACAGCAGCTCAAGGAGGCCTGCCAGT
>NW_016809121.1:219153-239459 GCF_001698545.2 Rhinopithecus bieti | reverse complement strand
GGGAGTTATACATGATATAAATGATGAATTGATGGGTGCTGACGAGTTGATGGGTGCAGCACACCAACATGGCACAAGTATACATATGTAACAAACCTGCACGTTATGCACATGTACCCTAGAACTTAAAGTATAATTTAAAAAAAAAAGAGTTAAAAAAAAAAGTATAATTAAAAAAAAACAAAAGCAAAAAACAAACAAAAAAAAAGATGTCATCAATATAGATAAGAAAAAACACTCCATTAATTAAAAAAATTAGAGACTCTTAAACCAACATACTACAGAGAATATGAGACCTAAATTTCATTTACATTATTTTAAATTCATATTCCTATTTCCTCTTCTCAGTTGCTTCTTTCTTTTCCCTCTCATTTGCTCAATACTAAATTCTTCTAAACAGTTGGATCTATCACTGGAATTCTGATTCTGTTCCATTCATCCTATTCTGGTTTTAATAATACATATTGTATACCCTATATATCATATACATATTATTTCTTTGCAGTAATTACTTCTGTCTATGACTACTGTCTTACTACTGTTCCCTCAATCTGATTACAATCATTTTGTGAAATTCTAGAAAGTATCGTGTTGGGATTTTCATTGCTAGCACATTAAATACTAATACTAATTTGGGAAGCACTATGGTGACTATATTTAGCTTTCACAATCAAAAACTGGATTTATCATATAATAGAAAGGTGGCGCATACACTGGTTCTTGATTAGAAATCTGGGTTTAAATCTCAGCACTGTTACTAACAGTGCTAATTTCCCTAATTTCTCTGCACTTCCTTTAATTCATACTTAAACTAAGGAAAATACTAATGTTCCTAATTACTGAGTGAATGCAAGCATATACACATATAGGCATACAGAATGGGCTTTTAGAGTCCACTTTTTATAACGCCTCTGCTAAGCTGCTAAAAAGCATTGTATCACAGGAAATGAAGATTATGTATTTTCACAAAGAATATATTCCAGGGAACAAAATGACATACTCCTAGAAGTAAAATCTAGTATTTTATTAGAATTTCCAAAAAGCTTACTCTCAAGGGGCATGACAAATGACTCCAACAGTTTTAGTTTTGTGTGTGTTGAGCAAAAACAGACAAACAGGACTACATCAAATTTAAAAACTATACACCAAAAGACACGATAAACAGTGAAAGGCAACCAATGGAATGAAAGAAAACATTTGCAAGTCATATATCTGATGGGGGTTAATATTCAGAATACATAAGGAACTTCTACAACTCAATAGCAATTGAAATAGACCAATTAAAAATAGGTAAGGGACTTGAAAATACAATAAACAATTTTCCAAAGAAGATATACAAAGATAAAAGTGGCCAACAAGTCTATGAAAAAATGTTTCACATCACTAAGAGAAATGTAAATCAAAACCACCATGAGATATCACTTCATATCCATTAGGATGGCCACTGTCAAAAGAAAAGAAAACAACAAATGTTGGTGAGCATATTGAGAAACTGGAACTCTAGTTTCTCAATTTTAGCTCCGCCCTTCCCCACACTGGGAGGAGTGCAGCCACTATGGAAAATGGGATAGGGGTTCCTCAAAAAATTAGAAAAAGAACTATTACATGGTCCAGCAATCTCAATTCTGGGTATATATCCAAAAAAATTCAAAGAAGGATCTCAAAGAGATGTTTGCACTCCCATCTTCATTGCAGCAATATCCACAACAGCCAAGAGGGAGAGATAACTCAAAGGCCCATCAACAGATGAATGGATAGATTAAATGCCACATATATATGTGTATATATGTGTATATATGTATATATGAGTGTGCATATATACACACACACACACACACACATACACAATGGAATATTATGCAGCCTTTAAAAGGCAGGAAATTCTATCATATGCTACACCATGGATGAACCTCAAGTGAAGTAAGCCAACAAAGGACAAATACTGCATGATTACACTTATATGAAGTATCCAAAGCAGTAAAAATCACAGAAACAGAAAGCAGAAAGGTGGGTTGCCAAGGGATAGGGAAGAGAGGCTGGGGAATTTGTTTTTAATAGATACAGTGTTTCAGTTTTGCAAGATGAAAATGTTCTAGAGATCTGTTGTACAACAATGTGAGTATACCCGACAATACCAAACTGCACACCTTAAAATGGGTAAGAGTATAAATGTAATGTGTTCTTTACCACAATAAAAAAAAAAAATCTATATTAAAACAAATAAAAGTAATGTCCACATGATATATCATGGTAAAGAAGAATTATGCCAGTTTCAGGGAGGAGTGAGTGTCACAGACTAGTTGAGCACAGACTGGGAGGCCAGACCTCTTGGGTTTGAACTCCGGCCCCACCCAGTAGCTTTGTGATCACGAGAAAGTTACTTCATCTCTTTCTGCCTAAATATCCTTTTGTTGTTGTTGTTGTTTATTTATTTTTTTTATTATACTTTAAGTTCTAGGGTACATGTGCATAACGTGCAGGTTTGTTACATATGTATACTTGTGCATGTTGGTGTGCTGCACCCATCAACTCGTCAGCACCCATCAATTCATCATTTATATCAGGTATAACTCGCAATGCAATCCCTCCCCCCTCCCCCCTCCCCATGATAGGCCCCAGTGTGTGATGTTCCCCTTCCCGAGTCCAAGTGATCTCATTGTTCCTAAATATCCTTATCTTAAAACAAAGGTAACTGTATTATCCCCCTGGGTTATTATGAAGACTATGTGAATTAGCATGTGCAAAATGTTTAGAAGTGTAAGCATTCAACAAGTCTTAGGTACTATTTTCAGGGCACTGGCAGCTAAGCTGATGGCCAATCCATACCCTGCCACAAGGATGGACTCCTAGACTCCTCCCAGTGCAGGGTAGGGCGGCACTAAAATCAGAAGAACACCGGTGCCATTGCTCGCTGGTGACCAGCTGCCACAGTGCTTGGCCCTGCTGTGAAATGATGCTCCTGCCATGTGGCCTTGGACATATGCTGCAGACCGCACCATTTCAAATAGTGGCCTTTAATAAAAGGCCTAACTAGAAAGCATGTAATATTCTTGAGTTTAGAAGTCCCTGTAAAACTTTTTTCTCTTTCTACAACCAGAGAAATTAAATTTTATATGTGCAAAATGTTTGAGGCTTTTCTGGTGAGTATGAATTTTCCTCCTGACAACGGAAGTTTTGATACTATTAGCAATAGCTGCTATTAGAAGTGTTGCTACTATTTACGGACTCTAATGGGTCACAGGAAAAGAAAGATAAAGAAATGGAAAAAGGTGTAGACAAGAAAGATGTACAAAGGAACCAAGCTCAACATGAGAAAAAGAAAATTAGACTCAGGTGATTTTGGGTAAAGACAGCAACAACTGCTTGCTAGTTCAGTTCTCTTAGCGGTTTCTACATCATTAAAGGTGTTCAAACCAAAGATGTTAGTGTGAAGTCAGTTAACTTTGAGTGTATTCTTACTTTAAGTTTATAATCCAGAAGAGGGAAAAAGGGATGAATGAAAAAGCACAATGTTTTCCAAGGAAGTCACGTGAACAATTTCACATAACTCATGTTAACAGACTTACGTTATCTTACCGACAACTCACTTGAAGAGGGTGTTGCTATACTACTAGGCAAACACAATTAGATCATAATCCTCACTATAACTGCAGTGTCAGTCCCTACGCTGCCAGACAGAAAAGGGGAGGGAGCAAAGCTGTTAATGTGTATAAAACAAGGAAATACAAGAAGTCAAAGGAGGCTTTATTTTATGTGTCAGTTTCATACCAGTAGGGAGCATAAATCCAATACAGAATTCCTGCCTTCAAAAACAACCAAACAGACAGAAATTGGGGAGTAGGGGAAAAAAGCAAATTTGAGCACCTCCCCCCAAAACTGTATATTAGCTGATTAACTATTTGAAAATTAGGAGCTTCCGCCCAACTATGCTTACCTTAAATGACATTCTTTGTTGACACTGATCTCAACATTGCATTTTTTGATCAAACAAGATTTTACATTTCATTTGCACTGAGGAAGAATTCAAATGCTGTTTGAAAAACAAAATGTGGTATTTTTAAAAGTATGACTCAACAGGCCATAATATACTAATTACAAGCTATAATTTACAGCTACAAATTGTGTTCCAGTAGAGGGAGTCCTGAAAGAGGCTGACACAGGAGAAACTGATGTAAATCTAAGATTAATTCAACGAATCCAGTGCTGTATAAATGAGTATGTCAATTCTCAGGAAAGGTTTTGAATACTGGTGACTATCAAATTTAGAGACTTCTTGGTATTCCCCACACAGGTCCTAAATCACCACTTACAATGAGCAGTAGAATAAATGCCAACACCAGGGAGAAAGGGCTAATGGATGCTTTTTCACTGACTGTGTACATGCTAATAGTGTTAATAGTACTATGCTCTTGTACTTTGTCTTTTCTAGACAATTTCTTGTGTGTTGTGCATTGGAGATACATGGTCATAGAAAATAAATAAAGCAAATGAGCAAACTCATAGTCTTCAATCCTGTTGTAACTAACCATACTTAAAAACCTTGATTATAGGTACAATACTGCTAAACAAACACCTGAAAATGGGATTGCATGTAAAGAACATACAAAATAAGATTAACCCTGGGCCAGGCGTGGTGGCTCACGCCTGTAATCCCAGCACTTTGGAAGGCCGAGGCAGGCGGATCACCTGAGATCAGGAGTTCGAGACCAGCTTGGCCCACATGGTGAAACCCTGTCTCTACCAAAAATACAAAAATTAGGTGGGCCTGGGGAGCAGGTGCCTGTAATCCCAGCTACTCAGGAGACTGAGGCAGGAGAATCGCTTGAACCTGGGAGGTGGAGGTTGCAGTGAGCCGAGATCTCACCACTGTACTCCAGCCTGGGCGACAAGAGTGAAGCTCCATATCAAAAAAAAAAAAAAAAGATTAACACTGTTAGAATACAATCATTTCTGAGATGGAAAAGTTATGTCCTATTTCAAATTTGACTTTTCACGTTTAAAAAGTTCAGGTGGTCGTGGTAGCAGGCAGCGAAATGGAGAAAGTATAGTGTCAGGACTCAAGTACAAGAGAAAAATAAACTAGAGGAAACAAAGATGCCTCTGGTGAACCAAAAAGAAAAAAGAAAAGAAAACCCAAAATAATGCCCGATTTAAAACAGGCACTCGGTAATTTTATTACAACCAGTCAAGAAAACGGAACCCTTAAATCAAAACAAATACACATCTCCCTGACTTCTGATACTTAAAGTCTTTTACTATGCAATTCATTGAATACTCATTAATAACTACACTCTACTCCTTGCTATCTTCACCTCTGCAAAGGTTTCTGCTGAAGGGTCCACTGACTCCTCCCATATCAGTAATTCATGGTCACATGCCATGCTTTACCCATCCTATAGTAGCCATCTCAGCAAAGGATTGCTAATACCCAAAATTTCAAAGACATGAGAAGGCTTAAGGAAGAAACTAAAAGAACTTAAAAGCATAATGGGAAAAACAAAAACCCTCACATATCAGATTCAAGGGATGTTTAATCTGATTATATTATTTACTGTTAAAAACCTCTAAAAGCTCTCCCTGCATAGGCAGGACCAAATAAACCATATTCAGCCTAATCCCCCCAAAACATTCCAGTCTCATGACCACCCCATCACCACCCCTCACTCACCTATGCTTCAAACACTGCTTTGATTTTTCTGTGGCTTTACACCAGTTATTAACTCCACCTTAAATGTCCAGTAGGGTAATACAGCAAAAGACTCGAGGTTTTTTTTTTAATCCTGCCTCTGTAATCAGTGACCTTGCCATTTAACTGTTTCCACACTCAAAAAAAAGGGGACCCATTTCCCAGACTCAGGAAGATTAAATGAGGTAATATGTGTAAAGTACTACCACCAGGTCTTGCACATACTAAAGCACTAAACAAGCACTTTTCTGGCTTCATCTACATCATCTGCTGAATACCTACTCACTCTTCAAACCCTACTTTGAATACCACTGTAGAACTTTCCTCAATCCTGTGTTCCATTTTTTCCCTTAAAAGAATCAACTGACCACTCACTCTTCTATGTGTCATCTGACACTATAGAGAAATGTCTATTTTAATTGCTTGTTTATGTATCTTTCTACTCCATTACAGAATGAACACCTCCAGGGTGGGGTTTTTATCTAATTACTGCCTGCCCCATATCTGACAGGATCAATAACAGAAGCTCAATTAGCAAGTGTTGAATAGAGAATGATTTCATTAAACTATTACAACCAAAACCTTTAGACAGCCTTTCAAGTATTTTGATAATGCACTATTTTTGTGTTTTGAAAAGAACTTAAACTAACTTAAAGTGCTACTCGACCAGCAATGAAATTTGGATTTTTTTTCGTTTCTGCTCACCATTCATTTATTCAACAAGTATCTCCTATGTGGCAGGAATGTATCAGTGAACAAAATGAACAGAAATCCCTGACCCACATGGGCCTATATTTTACCACAGATAAACGTGTGGAGCAAAGAAGTTCTTACAGCAAACTTGTCTGAAAAAGGCATCAAAAGCCACATTTTGTTATTCATCAACATTTACTAAATATCATAAGAACAAAACAACAAATCCCTGACTACACATAAAATTTAACGACTTAAAAAACAATAGCATAAAATTAATCCAGATTTAGTGTACCAAACAAGCAAACTGATTTAATGTCCCTCAAAAAATGCTCATGTTAGGAACCCATTTCCTTGTAGCTTAAAACAAAACAAACAAACACACACACACACACACACACACACACACACACACTTGTGATTTCTTTTGGAAGGCTAGTGATCTTTTAAGTTTTAATGATTTTATTTGTATAATTACATGCTTTGCATAGATCCTAATTTGAAGTGGTTTTATTTCATTATTGTTTTGTTTTGAACATGGCCTGTTTCAAAGCCTGTTTATGATCTTAAAACATTCTTCATTTTGTAAATGAAGAGGGCTTTTAAGAAACTGCTTCAGGGCTTCTATTATCAGAGGTATGTTTCTGGAAGTGAGATGGGCTACACCAGAACTGAATGGAGACCATACCTAAACTGGGCTTCTCTGTTGAACCAATCAGCCCAGAGACCACAGAATGAGGCTGCACGACAGAGAGGCCTCCACAGCTCTTGCACACCCACACTTCCAATCTGATCTCCTGCTTTGTCCTCTATTGCTGCTTCCACCTATTCCCCGAGTATGCACTATGCTTTCCTTCCTTTACCCATTTCATCCCTTGCTTAGAAGGTCCCTTCCTCATTTCTATTAAAATACTGGCATGTCAACATACCATTTCCATTGGTAAGAGCTTCTGGCTTCCCTCTGTTGAAGATAACTGTACCCTCTCTGAATTCATCAGCCATCTCTGAGAACCTCTGTTATAAAGCTTAGCAAGTTCTACATGTTCTACGTTGCTTTTGTCCCACCTTGCTACATTTACTAAAGTATAATACATTCTTCTCACTATTCTGCCCACAACATCTGGAAGGAGATCTTACACAGAACAGGGCTCAATTTGCAGGTCAGATAAAAAGACTAAACATAATACCCAAAATTTTAACCAATACTTGCCATAGCAAAACACTAGGAAGCTTCATTTAGAGAGTTCTGCAAAGCATGATTCAATTTCAAAATTACAGAAAAGATTCAGGCTGACAGAACAATTCTTGCTACCTAAAATGATGTTATTTCTATGTCAGAAGCAACAATAAAAGTCCAGATGTCCCAAGCAGACAATGCTGAGAAAAGAATCGTGGTCACTTAGCAGGTTATTTGTTGAAGGGTCCTGAAGGCACAAGTAGTTTCCATACAAAGAGGTTTCATTTCAGCTGGATTTTTTGGTCACTTTGGACATTTTTGTACCAACTTAATACGTTACTGAGAGCTCTGCCCTACCTTTCCTAATAGTACAATAAACAAGCAAAAGGAAGGTCACTACTGACAAACTTTGAATATAAAGTGCAGCGAGCTGGGTTTTAGGCTCATGGTTCCTGCATGTGGAGTTGAATATATGGCCTTTGCTTCCCTTCAGAACCCACAGAGAAAGGGTGAAAAGCACAAACATGAAACAAGTGGTGAATACACAGATCACCAGCAGCCCCAGGTTTAAAGCGCTTTCATCAAGCCCCAGCCATAGGAAAGAAATACTTCAACAGCACCCTAAGGGAAACAAAAAACTGAATTATGAAACGAAACATTAAAAAAGCATCAGCGGTGTGTCTTAGAAAAATTCTAGTGAGATTTAAGTCACAACCCCCCACTTTCCCTCAAAAGTGCTTTCTAATAATACTGCGCACATTCCAAATGGCTTCCCTCTGCCAAAAACTTGCCAATTGTACCTCCCCTGCTCAGCAACCAGGGTGAAAAAAAATCAATGCCAGGAGAACATTAATGCCTTCATTTTTGAAGTAAATTCCAATCATTTATCTTGCTGGGCATTTATCCACAGGGGGAGTACCTCCTAAATGAATTCAGGAAGTGAATATGATCTTTAATAGATAATTTGGTTCCCAACTGGAAAGCAGGAGAGGCAAAACAAAGAGAAGAATGGATAAAAAAGGATTCAAATGAAAAAGTTAGAAAAACACAGGAGAATGGAATTCACTTGGGAAAAGAATGAAAGCTGAAAGGCAATAGAAAAAGCATAAAAGCAAAAGGAGATGTCATCTAAAGACAAATGCTAGATAAGGAAAGAGAGCAGGGGTAGCTAATAAACCTTTCAGAGTCCGGAATTACTTAATTCTAAATATTATCTCACTGTAACTTGACGACGCTCTAGGTTGCAGGCTGGGAGCCCTAGAAAAGGAAAGGGGCTAGCAGTGGAGAAGGAAGGTGGGACAGTGCAGGAAAATAGAGACCCTCGTAAGCTCAAGAAGCAGCATCAGGTTAGGCTGGATCAAGGAAAAAGCTGGGGCTCAGTTGGGTTCCTGGAAGTGCTGAGAGGCAACAACTACTCGGACTGACTGGTCCGTGGGCGATCAAAGATTCCACGTGGGCTCCAGGGAGACTACAGTGACCCACTACCCTCAAACCCCCCACCCCCGGGAGAGCCTTGGAGGCTGGACCAACAAAGAGATGAGCTCTAGAGGCCAGAGAAGTGGAGGATTCTCTGACCCGGCGAGACCCGACGAGGACCCCGATGGGCAAGAAGCACGCAACACCCAGGGTCAAGGGCGGTGACACTGGGGTCCCGTGCGCCCTTAGCGGTGCCCGAACTCACCGATGCCGAGTCCCACGACCAGGCGGCCGGCGAGCAGCGTCTCCTTGTTGTTGGCCGCGGCCAGCACCGCGGAGCCGGCGGTGAAGAGGGCACTGGCCAGGAGGATGGCAGCGCGGCGGCCGAAGACGCCGTTGAGGGCGCCTCCGGCCAGCGCCGAGACGGCAGCCGCCCCCACCGTGCTGGACACGAGCAGCTCCTGCCACAGCGCGTCCAGACTGAGCTGCCGCTTGAGCAGCAGCATGGCCCCTGACACCACCCCGGTGTCATAGCCAAACAGGAAGCCGCCGAGAGCGGAGAAGACGGCCACCACGTACACGAAGGCGGGGGTCTCGTCCTGCTGGAACTGCCGCCGCGCCGCGCGCTCCAGGTCCCCGACGCCGCCGCCCGCGCCCGCGTTCTGCAGGCTGGTGCTCGACTCGGCGGCCGCCGCCAAGAGGCTGCACTCCCCGGCCGCGCTTGCGGCGTCCGGCTCCTGCTGCTTCCTGCGCCGCTCGCCCATCAGGCTGCTCAGGCTCCGCAGCGTGTACTCCACATTCTCGCTCGCCTTGCGGGACATAGGGCAGGGGCCCGGGGCTGCCCGGGGGACGCGGCTCCGCTGGCCGGCAGTCTCAGTGAGCTGGACAGCCCGAGCCGGCGGGAGCAACCGCCGCCGCCGCCGCCGCCTTCTTCCTCCTGGCTTCCGCTCCGGCTGCCACGGCAGCAGCCGCCGCCACGGCCGCTCCGGAGAGAAAGTTGCTGCCCGCCGCGCTCCGGCGCTGCGGAGTTGGAGCCCGGCGGGTCTCACTAGACACTCACGCCCCGCGCCTGCCGAGCTGGCGCTGCGGAGCGGGCGGGAGGCGGAACCGCGGGTCACGTGCAAGCCCGAGCCGGTGGGGCGGGGCACGGGAAGCATCCCGCCCCCTCCCTGGGCGGAGCCAGGCCCAGCCCGCCCCGCACCCCTAAACCCCGCCCTCCCCGGTGGGTGCGACCTCTGACCTAGGCTCCCTCATTTAGGGCTCTGGCAACTGTATGGAATTAACCCTGCCTTCCGAGCTGCAGCGGTGGAGCAAGCCAATCTGGCGATGCCACCAGGCAGTCTGGAAGCCACCCAGAATGTTTGCCCTGTTTGGAGGGTAGGGAGAGAGCACCTAAACCAGCCTGACTATCCTTCCAGCAGCCTGGAGATAGGGCTGGAAAAAATATCCTAGAATACGACCTAGCAAGTACCCTTCCTTTTATAGTATTGTGACATTACCCAGCGTGGTCTACTTCTCTGGCATTAAATGTGTTTGTTCTGGAGCAATTCAGGGCTGCATTCTCCCATTTCTATAGCTAGTTTCCACTCTCATCGCCAGTCCCTCCTCAATGTATGCTTATTTTAAAGGAATGGTACATTTGATTCTTTGAGAACAGAGATAAACTATCTCCTGTGGTGAATCCCAAACCTCCTTCCATGGATCCCTGACCTGTAAAAGAAAATTCACAATATGCATTCCACTCATGTAACGTGTAATTCCCAGGAACAGAAAGAAAACCCAAGACCCTGATTTTTGATTCGGCAGGCAGTCTCCACCTCCCTGCCCCAACATGCTAACCAAAAGGTAGGATATCTTCTCTCCTGAGAATCCCCACTGTTGCCCTCAATGAGGCATTGTTTTAACAGCTTCATTTACTTGAAACAAAGCAAAGATGACATGATTTGCAACTTAATTTTTTAACTGTTGAGTGAATGAACAGTTATTGGTTCATTTGGGGTTCCCCCCTTTAATTTAAATGTTTTTAAATTACTTTATACAGTTCCGCATTAGGGGCTAAAGAGTTTTGTTTTGTTTTGTTTTGTTTTGTTTTGTTTTGTTTTGTTTTGTTTTTGAGACAGAGTCTTGCTCTGTCTCCCAGGCTGGAGTGCAGTGGCGCTATCTCGGCTCACTGCAGCCTCTGCCTCCCAGGTTCAAGCGATTCTCCTGCCTCAGCCTCCCTAGTAGCTGGGACTGCTAAAGATGTTTTGTCCCTCTGATTTGCTTTCATTCTTCAGGCTGAGGGCAAAAAGTCAAGCATCATAGGATTCTCTTCCTACAATTCCACTGCTCTTTTATTTCCCTTATTTGAGCAAAAGCTTTCTTAGCCTGGGGCCTATTTTTCATGCAGCTAAAACTCTTTTCCTTTTAGACAAAAGGATTTTGTGATTCCTGTTTCAATAAAAACTTATATTAGAATTTGTCAAAACTGCTTTCATTTTGATTATCAGTCACGATTATCTCTACAATATAGCACTTTCCTTGCCAGCAACAAGGAAAATAAACTAATGAACCCAGAGGGCTTAACTATTTAAATTTTATCGTCTGGTTTTAAAGCAAGGCTCTACTGTCATTCCCAGGGATCAGTTAAACAGAGAGAGCCTTTAGATCGGCAGCAATGAACTCTTTAATATTCAGACCTCGGACAATATTGCAGGTGAGAGCGCGCCTTTTCCGCGGCGTACCACAGTACAGTAAAACTGCGCCCCCTGGTGGTGAACCAATTCCCACGGCTTCTGAAGAGAAGGGCTCCGCAGATGAGAAGCTTCTGGTACTTTGGCAGTTCCCTCTTGCTGAGACGAAATAAACTACTTTTTGTTTCAGCTGGTGTAGTGAACATCTTGGTTCCTGAGCATCCCTTGCTTGAAATTCAGCAAAGGTCAAAGAACAAGAAAGTACTTAAAAAGTTCTGTTCCGTATTAGGACAGTTATGTATCTGTGGTCAGGTTACATTTGAAAAGAAATGTGACGTGAAAAAAAAGGCATTGGAGGCCGGGCGCGGTGGCTCACGCCTGTAATCCCAGCACTTTGGGAGGCCGAGGCGGGTGGATCACGAGGTCAGGAGTTCAAGACCACCCTGGCCAACGTGGTGAAACCCCGTCTCTACTAAAAATACAAAAATTAGCCGGGCATGGTAGCAGGCCCCTGTAATCCCAGCTACTCGGGAGGCTGAGGCAGAGTATTGGCTGAACCAGGGAGGCAGAGTTTGCAGTGAGCCGAGATCGTGCCACTACACTCCAGCTTTGAGGACATTTGCTTTACAACCTCCAGGAACATGTTCCAAAGCAGTCTAACAATAAAGAAAGGCCAAAAGTCCCTTCTCAATCATCTTTCCCACCATAATAGACCCCTTTCGCCAGAGATAACCACCTCTACCACTTTGAAATGTATCTTTCCAGAACTTTCTCTATGCATTTATATGCATGTGTATGTACATAGTAAAATACATATACATGTACTGTTGTTGTATTTGTTTGTTTTTGAATTGTTTTGGTTGCAAGAGTTAGAAAATCGAGATCAAACTAGTTTAAGCCACAATAATGGGAAACAGGGAGTATGTATTGGCTATTGTGAGAATCTGAAAAGTCTCTAATAAGTTGGCGTCAAGTGTAGGTGGATAAAGGACTAAAAAC
This sequence comes from Rhinopithecus bieti, assembly GCF_001698545.2. Classification (NCBI taxonomy): domain Eukaryota; kingdom Metazoa; phylum Chordata; class Mammalia; order Primates; family Cercopithecidae; genus Rhinopithecus; species Rhinopithecus bieti. Next base: position 226,816 of record NW_016809121.1, on the reverse strand, counting down.
ACTAGGATGTCACATAGAGGTCCATTTCTCCACTCTGCTTCTTACTCCTTAGGCTTCATTCTTAAATTTTATGTGGTGCTCAAAGGGCTACAGCAAACTCCAAGCCTTATACCTGAGATACTTTGGATATTTGTCCCCACCAAAATCGCATGTTGAGATGTAATCCCCCGTGTTGAAGGTGAAGCATGACCAGATGTATTTAGATCCTGGAGATGAATCTCAAATGAATGGCTTGGGTCATCTCCTCGATGATAAATGAGCTCCTTCTGAGTTCACAGGAGATCTGGTCCTTTGCTTTCACCGTGTGATGTGCCTGCTCCCCCTTTGCTTTCCACCACGATTGTAAACTTCCTGAGACCTTTCCAGAAGCAGATGCCAGTGCTGTGCTTTCTGTACAGCCTGCAGAACTGTGAGCCAATTAAAGCTCTTTTCTTATAAAATATCCAGTCTCAGATATTTCTTTATAGCAACAAATAGCCTAATATCTCACTCATGTCTGAAAGGACAGAGAAAGAGCCTCTTTCTCCAAAGCCCTAGCAAACTTTATATTGTATCTAATTGGATTTGCCAGTCGTGGACCCATTCCTGACCCAGTTACTGCAGACTGGGAGATTACAGTTTGATGATCAGGCTAGGGCCAATCAACACCCACATCATGAGCTGTGAGTGAAGGTAAATTACATGGGCTGAGACTATAGGAGGTTTTCCCATCAGAAATCTGATGTACTATTTTGCCAGAGGTCAGGTGAATAAATGCTGGTAGTAAAACCAACATATTTGAGTTGCCATTAGTAATTAGTAAGTTAACATGGCATAAAATACAAGTAAACCATTTCAAGAAGGAAGAACTGGCTAAGATAATCAATTATATTATATAGAGATCAAAGAGAATGAAAACTCATGGAAAATCTTGGATTTTTATTATAGAAAGTCAATGAAAGGCCAGATACAGTGGTTCACGCTTGTATTACCAGCACTTTGGGAGGCCGAGGTGAGTGGATCATCTGAGGTGAGGAGTTCAAGACCAGCCTGGCTGACATTGTGAAACCCCATCTCTACTAAAAATATCAAAATTAGCTGGGCATGTTGGCGCACCCCTGTAATCCCAACTACTCGGGAGACTGACATAGGAGAATCGTTTGAACCCAGGAGGCAGAGGTTGCAGTAAGCCGAGACTGCACCACTGCACTACACCCTGGGCAACAGAGAGACCCTCTCTCAAAAAAAAAAAAAAAAAAAAAAAAAAACCAGAGAGAGAGAGAGAAAGTCAATGAATGGTGACTGCTAAGAATCAGAATGTTATTTTGATGGCATTTTCTTCATGAAACCTAGTAATGCCAGAATCCCATCCTTTTGAATATTCCTTCTCTCTGTATGTATAATAAGCAATAGTAGCATCAGAATAAAGATGTTATATTATTAATAAGTACAAAGGTAAAGTATGGGTCCTATGGCTTAGTTATGAGGTGTAAGAGATACTTGGGTGTTTAGTACTTCCTGCAAGAAGCTTTCTTTGACTTGCTCTAAGGAGGAGGAGGAAAAAGATGAAAGGAAGGAGACAAGAATGGAGGGAAATAAGAAAAGATGGTCACCATACCCCAATGGCCAGTGCCCTGTCTAGATCTGCCACTACAGAGAGACAAGGAGCAGGAAGCACAATAAAGCATGAGGGATGGATGACCTTTTAACATACACTGACCCTGCCCACTAGTAACTATGACCCAATCAGCAATAGAGCCTGTGACACATCATTATATCATCTCTTCCTCCTTTGGATAGGGAGAGTTGTAATGTCTCTTTCCCCTCAGAGACTTTTAAGAGAGCAATTTTAATTAAGATAAAACTAGTAGAAATATCAAACATAGGCTGCATTTTCTATAAGTCTCTTGCTAAATGTAATAAAGAGTAGCTTCAAGAGTTATCAGGATCAAGGGAAAGGGTGTGAGCAGGGATTAGGTATGATATGAATTTATTTAGATGCTGAAGTAAAAAGAAATAGTCAATTCAAGAGCTGGAATGATTGATAGGACAAAGTCCCAAAGAAGGCGGAAAGGATATGAGCAAGAACATACGGGGTGAGGCAAGGCTAGCCTAGTCATAGGGAGGAAGAGAGACACTTCTTCCTCCGAGAAAAAGAGGCAGGGATACAAAAAAGAATGTCATCATAAGAAAGAAGATCATATTAATAACAAGAATAGGGAAAGAGTTCTGTTAAATGGATAATCGTGTGTATTTGGGGGTGAGGGGTGGAGTGAGCCTAGATGTAGTCACAAAGACTCCACTTCATGTCTTCACTACGCTATTTCCTTGACTGTGTAACCTTGGGCAGCTTATTCTTTATAAGCTTTAGTTTTCTCTTCTGTAACTGGGAATCATAATACTGTATTCGTAATTGGATGATTTCAATTCTAACAGATAATCCATATTCAAATTGTCCTGAACGCTACAGAAATATAAGGCATGAATCTGAATGGCCAGTGTTGGGCAACATCAGGAACGGCATGATCCGCTTTTTCCAAAAATGTTATGAAGGAGCCAGGTTCTATCACTTTCTCTACTCTGCTATTCTTAGCATATTGGGTTTGCCCTCCACTGGCTTCCCCCAAAGTGACAAGAAGGCTTCAACATTTTCAGGTGTCGTAAGTTTCCAATGTATGCACATAAGGATAGTACCTAGTTCCTATCCTCAAATGTAATATATTTCAGCTAGTAAAATATCCACATGACCAAATATAAAAGTAACTAATAATACATAGCACAATGTAGTAAATAATTGCTACAGGGGAAAAAAACCGGAGTAATTGAATTTTGGTTGTGGAGTGTCAAAGTATTCTTTATTGACCCATATGAATAGCTACAAATGATCAAAGTTAAAAAGAAACAAACAAACAAACAAAAAACCCAAACAATTTGGCTTGTGAATTCAAGGAATGCCCTCATTAAGCAGGATCCAGTGATTTGAAATGAGAACAATGGGAAGTATTTGTTTCAAAGTAGACTCACTAATGAAACTAACAATTCACTTTGTTTCACTGAGATGTGATTAATTTGGTTTGAGATTGGTTTTTCAGGCAGTTCCAATATTTGAGCTAGTTAGTGGAAAATAATTTTATTTTTATTTATTTATTTATTAAATTTTGAGACAAGGTCTTTCTTTGTAGTCCAGGCTTGAGTGCAGTGGTGCCATCACGGCTTACTGCACCCTCGACCTCCCAGGCTCAAGCGATCCTTCCACCTCAACCTGCCTCCTGCTTCAGCATCCCAAAGTGCTGGGATTACAGGCGTGAGCCACCAGGCCCAAGTGGAAAAGACCTTTTAAATTGAACTTGTAACATGACGAGCTTCTTGCTGTTTTAAACAATTTTATATATTTTGTTTTGCATTTTGAATCCAATTTGTAAACTCAATTGTAACACTCACTCTGTCGGAAATTTTAAGTACAGTAAGCATGGTACCACTGTGACCCTACTTAGCCAAATTGAACGGATTTATCAAGTTAAAACTAAGCAAAGTATGCAGCTGAAACAATCAACATATATTTCATAATTGGCTAATGAGGGGAGTTATATAAATTAATAAATTCCTGTTTCCTTACACCCTCAACTCAAAAAAACCAAAAACTTTAAATTTGATAATACAAATTGTGTAATTCATTGTCCGTACAATGTTACATGGTATGAACAAACACTGTTTGGAAAGCTACTTTTGTCTTCGCAGCCAGTAGTACTTACACATGCAAAATAAAATGATCATTTAAATTAACTTGTGCAAAAAACATTTCAGCAAGAGTGGCCAACCTCAATATATCTAAAAGCATGCTATTGTAATTTCCCTCCAGATTCTCTCTCACAATTTTTAAAATGTTGATGTGGGTTGGCTCTGTGTTCCCACCCAAATCTCATCTCATAATGTAATCCCCACATTTTGAAGGAGGGACCTGTAATCCCCACGTGTCAAAGGAGGGAGGTGATTGGATCATAGGGGCAGTTTCCCCCATGCTAATCTCATGAAAGTGAGTTCTCCTGAGATCTGATGGCTTTATAAGTGCTTAGAAATTCCTCCTTCATGCTTCTCTTTCCTGCTTCCCTTTCTGCCGTGAAGGTAAATTTCCTGAGGCCTCCCCAGCCATGCAGAATGGTCAGTCAATTAAACCTCCTTTGTTTATAAATTATACAGCCTCCGGTAGTATCTTTATAGCAATGTGAAAACGGACCCAGACAAATGTATACCATGGAACATTTTTATACCTAGATTACACTGAACCACCTTTGGGTAATGCTGAAGTTGATCTTCATGCTAAGAGTCAATAAATGTGAGACAGAGTTCCTTTATGGTGGAAGTAAGAGCATTCACTACTTTCTTCCTGTGGTTTTCTTAAACTGGGAATTCTTTTAGAAAACTTATCTTCGTAGGTGCAATTAGAGAGGTTTGATCTACAACTTGGCCTGCAATTAAAGAAGGGTGAGTGTCCTTAGTACATAAGAGCAAGGCCTGTGTTTGCTTTGTTTAACACTAAAGCCCTTGAGACCAGCTAGTACAGTACTGTCGCATGTAGGGGCTCAAATGTTTACTCCAAGAACATATGAATGAATTAATGAATGGCGTCAGTCTGTATGGACTCTGATTGACTTGGGTATGTAAGTTATGACTTTCCACATTTAAGGATAATATAATGACAACTTGAGGTAACACGAAGTGCCTGTAGAGCATGACATCTAAACCCCAGCTCTAGTCCATCCAGTGGTCAGATTTTAACTGAGCAACCAATCAGACATAGAATGTTTTTTTCTTAAGAAACACATTGCATAAATTATAGATTTTAATAGAAATATACTATTTTTTGAGCATTTGCTTTATGAAAAGCAGTTTATTTTGCACAGTCCTTAATTGTTCTCATTCTCAAGCAGGAAAACACACATGCTCATATGTAAAAATAGATGATCATATAAATTATTGTATACCAAAGAATTGATAAAGACAAATTTCTAGTCAAGTTCACGGGAGACAAGAAATGGATGGGCTGAAATTTAAAAACTATTTAAATACAATGATTTTTTTCTCCATTTCAAGACAATAATATGAAAAACAAAACTGTAACAAAAATAGTTATTCCTAATTGGTACCAAAATTATTTATGAAATGTCAGCCGATCAAATTAAAGAGTTAATAATTTACTTTGCTTCAGTTTTAAAATCTACTTAGTTTCTACCTTTATCAAGCCTATTAGTGATCACTGCCTGTTTTGTCATCAACTTGGGGAGTCTAGATTACAAGTAGCAATGCACAACTTCTGTGTGTATTGGCTCTGTATTAATGAACGTCTTACTTAGCTACTAACCAGACATGTGATCACTCTGCCTATCACTCTGTGGTTTTGCACATTCTTCTAAAGAAAAATTTTCAAAGAATAGAAATATTACACAAATCCATAAATCTCAAAACATAGACTAAGAATCAATACCTTGAAAATCTTCGAAAAAAATCTTGAAAATTTTGAAGATGAAAGCTAAATCTATATACCTATCAATCAATGATCTCTCATCTCGGAAAATTACTCTGAGCTCTGTAGAGAACTAGAAAGAGATGAACCATTTTAGTAGCTCTCCCTAGTACTAAAAAGAAAAATAAAGCTTCCTAGTGGGAAAAAAGCATTCCTCAGAATGCAATACAAAAAAGAAATGTGTTTCTGAGCTGAAAAGCTAAGATAATTTCATTATTTTCTTTTTTTTTTTTTTTTTTTTTTTTTTTTTTTTGAGGCGGAGTCTCGCCTGTGGCCCGGACTGGGAAGTGCAGTGGCGGATCTCAGCTCACTGGCAAGCCTGCCTCACGGTTTATGCCATTCTCCCTCAGCCCTCACCGAGTACCCAGGGGGGGAGCTACCAGGCGCCCAGCCACCTCCCCCCCGGACTAGTTTTTGTATTTTTAGTAGAGACAGGGTTTCACTGTGTTAGCCAGGAATGGTCTCGACTCCTGACCTCCGTGATCCGGGGCCCGTCCGGCCCCTCCCCAAAGTGCTGGGATTACAGGCTGAGGCCACCCGCGCCGGCCAATTTCATTATTTTCTTTGAGTTATTTATTTGTTATAAGAGATGTTTGGATGAGTATAGAAAAATTCAGTAAATATGTTATTGCCACTGGCTAATGATGACAGATATTCATCAGGGAGTCATTTGGTAAGAGAATAAGAATGTAATAGTGCACTGACAAGAAAAGCGAAGTCAATTTCTTCTGTATGATCTCTGTTTTGTAAAATTGCCATGAAATTTCCATGCAGGAGCACCACAGTAATCACAGCTATTTCTCACAGACCTACAGGCTAAGTGTAGACTGAGCTTTCAATTGTCATCCTGATGGATGAGAGACTCACAGTGTGAATGATGGGGGGAAAGCAGTCAACTAATATACATCCATAATTTTAAAGCATTTGCTGATATGAAAAAATAAAGCTTTAGGTTTCTGTTATAGTTTAGGTGTATAGCAAAATTGCTTTGTGTCTTTATTTTTAAAACTATGTTTTCAGTTTGGATAAAATTTATACATATATTTTATCTCTCAAAAGATAGTAGACTTTTATTATACTTTTTGATCAGTTCCTACATTTGGACCCTTTTTCTCTGTTTAGGATAGTGCCTGAATTATGAACATTGCCTTGCCAAATAGGAAGCCAGAACCTCACTTTCCCAGCATTCTCCAGAGTTAGGGGCAGGCAGGCGACCCAGGCTCGGCCAAGCAACAAATCTGCACAAGATTACCAGAGCCATTTCTTAATGATAAAGGGAGTCATTCCAACAAGAGGACATAAATCTAGAAGTTAAACATCTAAAAACAGAGCTTCAGCCTGGGCAACATGGAAGACCTTATCTCTACAAAAATTACAAAAAAATTAGCTAAGTGTGGTGGGATGCACCTGAAGTCCCAGATACTTGAGAGGCTGAGGTGTGAGGATCACTTGAGCCTGGGGAGGTCGAGGCTGCAGTGAGCCATGATTGTGCCACTGCACTCTAACCTGGGCGACAGAGTGAGATCCTGACTCAAAAATAATAAAGTAAAATAAAATAAATATAAATAAACAGAGCTTCCAAATGCATGATAGTGATGAAATAAAAATAGAAAAAAATCACACTTGAGTCAGACATTTTAATACTTTGTCAATAATTGATAGAACTAGTACACAAAAAATAGTATGTAATAAGGATATAAAATATTTGAATAACACTCTCAACCAACGTAACCTTAACCTTAACACTCCATCCAACAACAGCAGATAACACATTTCTTTCAAATACACACAGAACATTTACCCAAGTTAGAGCATATCTTAGATTTTACAACTAATTTTAACAAATTTAAGATTTAAGACATTCAAAGTATATTCTCTGACTATAGTAGAATTCAGTTCAAACCAATAACTCCCAAATATTTAGAAACTAAATAGCAAACTTCTACATTAACCATGGGATAAGGAAGGAGCTAAAAGAGTGATTAGAAAGTATTTTTGAACTGAATGAAAAGGAAAACATAATAGATCAACATTTGTACAATACTACTAAAGCAGAGCTAAGGGGAAGCTACAAGCTAAATGCCTGTAACAGAAGCAAAAAAGCACCTCAAATCAGTGATCTCAACTTCAATCTTAAAAAACAAAAAAAAGGGGGGGGGGGGG
>NW_016809121.1:192602-215815 GCF_001698545.2 Rhinopithecus bieti | reverse complement strand
AACCTGCACGTTATGCACATGTAACCTAGAACTTGAAGTATAATAAAAATAAATAAAAAAAAAAAGGAAGAGAAAATAAAATTTTAAGAAGAGAAGTCAAAGAGGGATCACTGAAACGGAAGACAGAGACAATAGTTTTAGTTTCAATCAATGAAACTAAAAGCTGGTTGTTGAAAAAGATGAGTAAAATTGATAATCCTCTCATAAGACTGATCAGGAAAAAATGATAGAGGCTACAAATTATCAGTATCAGAAATGAGAGCTGTTACATCATTGTAGATTCCACAAGTATTAAAAGGATCATAAGGTAATATTATAAATATTTCATACTGGAAATATTTATGAAATAGACATACTCCTTGAAATAGACAAATTACCAAAGCTCACTCAAAAAGAAATAGATTATTCGAATAGCTTTATATCTATTAAGAAACTATTTGTCGTTTAAAACTTTCCCATGAGGCAAATTCCAAGCCCAGTCAACTTCACTGGCAAAGTCTACCAAACATTTAAGGAAAAAATAATGTAATTCTATACCAATTCTTTCAGAAAATTGAAGAGTATGGAATACTTTCCAACACATTCTGAGATCAGCATTACCCTGATTCCAAAACCAGACAATTACAAGAGAGATACAAAACATTTTCTTTATGTACATAGATACAAAGATTCTAAACAAAAATTTAGCAAATCAAATCCAACAATATATTCAATATATTAAAAGAAGGATAAGACACCATTTGCTGTTCCTTTTCTTCTTTCCTAAGGTTGAAGCTGAAGTCATTCAACACAGCAAAAGACAATTAAGCGGGGAAAGGACAATCTTTTCAATAAATGATGCTGGAACATTTGGATATCCACAGGCAGAAAAATAAACTTCAATCCATAGCTTAAGTCATGTACAAAAATTAACTCAAAATGGATGATAGAATGGAAGGTGAGAATCTAAAGCTGAAATTCTTCTGGAATAAAATCTAGGAGAAAATCTTTGCTACCTTGCATTAGGCAACGACTTCTTAAATATAATATTAAATGAACAGGTGTGGTGGCTCACGCCTGTAATCCTATCACTTTGGGAGGCTGAGGCAGGTGGATCCCTTGAGGCAGGGAGTTCGAGACCAGCTTGGCCAAGAGGGCAAAACTCAGTCTCTACTTAAAAAAAAAAACAAATTAGAGAGGCAGGGTAATGCACATCTGTAATCCCAGCTACTAGGGAAGCTGAAGCATGAGAATTGCTTGAACCTGGGAGGCGGAGTTTGCAGTAAGTCCTGTTGTGCCACTGCTCTCCAGCCTGAGTGACAGAGTAAGACTCTGTCTCAAAATTACTTAATTAAATTAAATACCAAAAACACAATCCCTAAAAGAAAAACACTGATCATTTAGATTTCACCAAAATTGGAAATCCGTCTACTTCAAAAGATGCTTTATGTTTTAATTGTACTTGTTCATATGCAATTGTCAGAAATAACACAGAACAATCCCATGTATCCTTTACCCAGTATCCCCCAATGGCAACAGCTTGCAAAACTACAGCACAATATCCAATACCACAACCAAGATATTCACACTGATGCAGAACATTTCCATAACCACAAGGATCTCTTGTGCTGTCCTTTTATATCTACACTGACTTTCCTCCTGCCCTCACCTTCTCTTTAACCTCGGATATGAATAATCTGTTCTCCATTTCTATAATTTTGTCACTTCAAGGATGTTATTTAAATGGAATCATACAGTATATATACAAACTCTTGGAAGCGACTTTTTTCACTCATCATAATTCTTTGGAGATTAATCTAGGTTGTTGCATGTATCAGTATTTCATTATATGTATATATATATATAGACTTAGGTCAATATTCTTTTTTTTTTTGCCTATGTATGTCCATTGGCTTCAGCACCAGCTTTGTGGGAAAGGCTATGATCTCTTCTATTGGACTACTTTTGTATTTTTGTCAAAAATTAGCGAGGCCTGTTTATGGGTATTTCATTTTATATATATATTTCATTATATATATATCATATGTAATATATATATTTCATTATATATACTTCATTTTTTACATATATACAGAGAGAGAGAGATGTGTAGTGTTTCATGGTGTGGGTATACCACAGTTGGTTTAACCATCCACCCATTTGAAGACTTGGGTTATTTCCAGCATTTGGCTATTATTTATAAAATAGCTATAAATATTTGTGTACAGGTTTTTGTGTGAATATAAGTTTTTCATTTATTTGACTTAAATACCCAAGGATGTAATTGCTGGATTATTTGTTTGGTAAGTGGCTTGTTTACTTTTTTCAAAAAGTACCAAAATGCCTTCCAGAATGGTTGTACCATTTTACATTCCTTCATTCTCTGGATCCAGATCCTCCAGATCCTCATCAACGTTTGGTGTTGTCTCTTTGTTTCTTTTAGCCATTTATATAGGTGTGCAGTGTTATCTCATTATGGTATCAATTTGCATTTTTAAAAGGCTAATCATTGTCACCCTGTTTCCATGTCCCTATTTGCCATCTGTGTATCCTCTTCAGTGAAATATCTCTTCATGCCCTTTGCCCATTTTCTTATTGGATTGTTTATTTTTTCACTCTTGATATTCAAGAATTCTTTATGTATTTTAGATACTAATCTTTACTTGGATATGTGGTGAGCAAATATTTTCTCCCAATCTATAGCTTTCTTTTTATCTCTTAACAGAGAGTTAATAGCTCTTAATTTTGACAAAGTCTAATATATCATTTTGTTTCTTGTATGGATTATGTATTTGGTTTCAAGTCTAAGAACTCTGTCTAACCCTAGGTTCCAGAGATTTTCTCCTATGTTTTTTTCTAAAAGTGCTATAGTTTTATGTATTATATTTAATCTCTTGACCCATTGTGAATTAATTTTTGTATAAGGCATGTGACTTAGGTCAATATTCTTTTTTTTTTTTTTTTTGCCTATGTATCTCCACTGGCTTCAGCACCGGCTTTGTGGAAAAGGGTATGTTCTCTTCTATTGGACTGCTTTTACGTTTTTGTCAAAAATTAGCTAGGCCTGTTTATGGGTTTATTTTGGAGTTCTCTATTTTGCTCCATTGATTTATATGTCTAATCTTCTCCCAATACCACACAGTCTTCATTACCACAACTACCTAGTAAGTCTTGAAACTGAGTAAACTGATTCTTCCCCCATTCATTCTTCTGTTTTGAAATTGTTTCAGCTCTTCTAGTTCCTTTGCATTTCCATATACAATTTAGAACAATCTTATATATATCTGCAAAATTTTTTTTTTTTTTTTTTTTTTTTTGAGAAGGAGTCTCGCTCTGTCACCCAGGCTGGAGTGCAGTGGCCAGATCTCCGCTCACTGCAAACTCCGCCTCCCGGGTTTACGCCATTCTCCTGCCTCAGCCTCCCGAGTAGCTGGGACTACAGGCGCCCGCCACCTCGCCCGGCTAGTTTTTTGTATTTTTTTAGTAGAGACGGAGTTTCACCGTGTTAGCCAGGATGGTCTCGATCTCCTGACCTCGTGATCCGCCCGCCTCGGCCTCCCAAAGTGCTGGGATTACAGGCTTGAGCCACCGTGCCCAGCCGTATCTGCAAAAATTCTTACTGAGATTAATGATAGAAATGTGTTAAACCTGTATATCAATTTGGGGAGAATTGATACCTTTACTATATTGAGTATGTTGAGTCTTCAAATCCATGAACATGGTTTGTCTTTCCATTTATTTAGATATTCTTTGATTTCTTTCATCAGTATTTTGTAGTTTGGGGTATACAAGTCCAATACGTGTTATATTAGATTAACATCTAAGTAGTTCATTTTTTTTAGTGATCGTAAGTGGCATGTATTTTTAATTTTGGCATCCACATTTTCATTGAAACTATAGGGAAATATAATGAATTTTTGCATCTTAATCTTGTGTAATGAGACCTTATTAGTTCTAGATGTTCTTTTGTCAAAAGGCACTTCTTAAAGAATGAAAAGACAAGTCACAGATGGGTGAAATATTTGCAAATCATGTATGGGATAGAGGACTCATATCCAAAATATATAAAAAGCTCTTGACACTCAATAATAGCAAGCAACTCAATTAAAAGATGGAAAATATATTTGAAAAAATACCTTGCCAAAGACAATTTAAGGATAGCAAATACATACATGAAATGATGCCTGAAATCTACTAATTATTAAGAAAATGTAAATTAAAACTATAATGAGGTATTACTATACACCTAATTAAATGCCTAAAAGTCAAACCTATTGACCATATCAAGTGTTTTGAGGATGTGGTGGGACTGGAACATTCATCTGCTAGTAGGATTGTAAAATGCCATGACCATTAAAAAAATACTTTGGCATTTTCTTTAAAAAGTTAAAAATATACATATTATATGATCCAATCATTTAACGTTAAGTATTTGCTAGAGAGATGAAAGCATAAGTCCATCCAAAGTCTTGTTAATGTTCACAGAAGTTTACTTGTCATAGACAAAAATCAAAACCAACCAGAATGTGCATCAACAGATAAAAAGACAAATAAGCAGTTATAGTATGTATCTATACACAAAAAACTAATCAGCAGTACAAAGTAATGACCTATTGATACATGTTACCACATAGATGAATCTCAAAATAATTATGCTGAACTAAATAAACCAGACAAACCAGTACATATTGTTATTCCATTTATTTAATTATTTTGAGGCAAGTTCTCACTCTGTCACCCAGGCTGGAGTGCAGCAGTGCAATCATGGCTCACTGAAACCTCGACCTCCTTGGCTCCAGCAATCCTTCCACACCAGCCTCCCAAGTATCTGAGACTACAGGCATACATCACCACTCCCAGCTATTTAATTAATTACAATACAGATGAGGTCCCCCTAAGTTGCCCAGGCTGGTCTCGAACTCCTGGACTCAAGTGATCCTCCCATCTGAGCCTCACAAAGTACTGGGATTACAGGCATGAGCCACTATGCTGGGTCTGTTATTCCTTTCACATAAAGTTATATTAAATATGAACTAATATATAGTTAAAGAAAGCAGATATTGGTTGTCAGGGAATGGTATTGGTGGGAGTAGGGGAGAACAATAGGAAGAGATTTCAAAGAAGTTTTGAGGAAATATTTGATCTAGATAGTTAATTTCATTATCTTGATTGTAATGATGGTTTCACAGGTATGTACATATGTCAAAAGTGACCAAACTGTACACTTTAAATACGTGAAATTTCTTGTATATCAATTACACTATAATAAAGTTGTTTTTTGTTGTTGTTGTTGTTGTTGCTGTTGTTTATTTTGTTTTTGTTTTCGAGACGGAGTCTCTCTCTGTTGCCCAGGCTGGAGTACAGTGGCACGATCTCGACTCACTGCAAACTCTGCCTCCTGGGTTCAAGCGATTCTCCTGCCTCAGCCTCCTGAGTTGCTGGGATTACAGGCAGCCACCACCACACCTGGCTATTTTTTTGTGTTTTTAGTAGAGATGGGATTTTGCCATGTTGGCCAGGCTGGTCTTCAAGTCCTGATCTCACATGATCTGCCTCGGCCTTCCAAAGTGCTGAAATTGCAGGCATGAGCCACCATGCCCGACCCAATAAAGCTGTTTATAAAGCTTAAATGCTTACATAAGCATTTTTTAAAAAGGACTTTTTTTCCTATTTTATATGCAGACTTTCATTTTGTTTTGTTTGTTTGATGTTAAGCATGCAATATCTTTTTTCCATAAGAATGGGAAGGCTGGGTGAAAAATATAAAGATTTGTGTATCTGATAACATAATGAAGCTGCCATGTCAGCAGTTTTCTGCCCAGTTCTATATTCCTCATACATGAGAAAATTAAAAGTACTTTTTTTTTAAACAATTGATCTTTGGACTTTTTGTTACATGCAGTGTAACTCAAATTCTGACTGATTCAGAAGTTGTAACTGAATTGTCGAACTAAGCCATTGAAATATTTAAAATTGAATTATCATCATAGTATCAATAAGAGTTGTGTGTCCTAGGAAATAGGAAGTGTATGTTTTAAATATAAGACTCCTTCCAGATCAAAGGTAGCCAGAAAATGCATGTATACATCTTAAGTGCTTACAAAGGACAAAACCAACCATGCAATATAAGCAGCTAGGCTAGGAGTGTGAGATATCTATGGAGTTGGTGGAAGAATCAGATACTTGTAAGCTGAACCCAATGATGTGATTTATTTGGGCTATAAGTCACATTGATATGTGATAAAAAACAAGTAATGCTAAACCTGTTCCATGAGCCCCTAATAAGAATCCAAAAGAGCCAAAAACTCTGGTTGTGAAAGCTCAAGTGTTGGGAAAGCGATGCTGAAATTGTCTTAAGATGACGTAATTATTTCCTTACTAAGTAAGCATCCTCTATTAGAATATTTAGAATTAAGTACAGAACTGTTAAAGAAAATCAGAATTATCATATTAATATTTCTATGTTATGGAATCTGAGCATATTTGGAATGTCCTTGAAATAAAAAAGAAAATTGGCTTTTTAGAGAAACATACGAAACATTTAATTCTAATTTAAAACGATTTATTTTGTTATTGATTTAAACTTTATTAAGGGTAACTTAAAATATTTAAGAGAACTTAAGAATCAAATTATTTAAAAGCTTATCATCTCTTAAGAACTAATTTTATATTTGAGAGGATTTTAAGATATACAACTGAAATATTTAAGAAGAAAATTGAATATTTTGTAAGTATAGTTTAAAAATGTTTTAATATATTGAATGGAACCTCTCAAACATTATTCAGAAACTGCTAAAATTTGGCTCTGCACAGTGACTCATGCCTATAATCCCAGCACTTTGGGAAGCCCAGACAGGAGGATCACTAGAGGCCTGGAGTTTGAGATCATCCTGGTCAACATAGTGAGACCCCATTTCCACACAAAAATAAATTAGCTGGGTGTCATGGCGCATGCCTCTAGTTCCAGCTACTCCGGAGACTGAGGCAGGAGGATCCCTTGAGCCCATGAGTTCAAGGCTGCAGTGAGCCATAATTGCATCACTGCACTCCAGTCTGGGAAACAGAGCAAGATCCTGTTTCAAAAATTAAAATTGGCCAGGCACGGTGGCTCAAGCCTGTAATCCTAGCACTTTGGGAGGCTGAGGCGGGCAAATTGCCTGAGCTCAGGAGTTCGAGACCAGCCTGGGCAACATGGTAAAAGCCCATCTCTACTAAAATAAAAAATAAAAATAAATAAAAATATGTAGCCGGGCATGGCAGGGTGTGCCTGTAGTCCCAGCTATTCAGGAGGCTGAGGCAGGAGAATTGCTTGAACCTGGGAGGTGGAGGTTGCAGTGAGCCGAGGTCATGCCACTGCACTCCAGCCTGGCAACAGAGCAAGACTCTGTTTCAAAAAAAAAAAATTAAAATTAAGATTAAATAAACTGCCAAAATGCAAAGTAGAATGTATTTGTCTGTTGAACATAAAACTTAATAAACTGAATTCAAATTTTAATATCATAGGAAATGATCCTTTTGTCATGAAAAACTGTTCCTAAAGATATAAATATCTCACATTTAATAAGAACTTCTTGTTTTCATTTATGAACTTTGCGCCACATTTCTATTGTCTCTTAAATTAGTTTGTTTTTAGCCTACAAATTATCTCGTCACTGAGTTTTCAAGAACATAATTCTCAAGGTTGAAGAAAACTGTATATGTATATGTGTGTTTCTTTTATTAGACTCTGAGTTTCACGAAAGCAGATATTACATTATATTCTTCATTATCTTCTATGGTCTTGGTTTAGTGCTTGGAATAAAGTATGTTCTCCATAGCTACTCACTAGGAAGTAGTTGAACAAATTTGCTTGCTTTTCTTAAATAGAAATGTTCTCCAGTCCTTGTACACAATTAATCACAGCATGAGAACCATTGGTTCTTGTACACAATTCTCAGAGACTTTTGGCTATTTAGCCTCTGGGTCCACTACTGACTGTTGTCCTTGATTCCTGGCAGATATACCAGGAACTTTTGGTAATAGTGGTGCCAGAATTTCACAGAGACTGGGGAAACATACTGTGTTTGCAAAAGGCAGCCTTAGAAGAAATGTTTGTCTACCTACTCCATTATAGTTTATATCATATAATTTTCATGGTTTTGCTTATTAATAATTTCCTTATTAATCTATTAAGTCATTCATTTAACCTTCCTTTTTTATGTATTTATTTAAATAGACATAAGGTCTTGTTCTGTTGTCCAGGCTAGTGTGCAGTGACACAATCGTAGCTCACTGCATCCTGTAACTCCCGGGCTCAAGTAACCCTCCTGCCTCAGTATCCCAAGTAGTTGCGACTTCAGGCACATACCACCACATCCAGCTATTTTTTTTAATTTTTTAATTTTATGAGACAGGGGTCTTGCTATGGTGACCAGGGTGGTCTCAAAGTCCTAGCCTCAAGCCATCCTCCTGTCTGGTTCTCCCAAAGTGCTGGGATTACATGTGTGAACTACCATGCCCAACTTAACCAGGCTTTATTTTGTACCTACTGCATGCCAAGAATGATAGTAGGTCTTGGGATAACAGCAGTGAATAGGAGAGACACAGTCCCTTCCCTCGTAGAGCATTTTTTTTTTTTTGGATTGGAATTAATTTTTAGTCTTAAGAAATAAAATAGGCTGGGTGTGGTGGCTCAAGCCTATAATACCAGCACTTTGGGAGGCCCAGATGGGAGGATCATTTGAGTACAGGAATTTGAGACCAGCCTGGGGAACATAGGGAGACCCTGTATCAACAACAACAACAAAAATGTGAAAATTAGCTGTGACCAGAACATGAGGCATCTTGCTAGGGGAGGAAGGTGATGAGGGGTGAGATGCTTTTGGAGAAATAGTAGGGATGAGATCTCTAGAGTCTTATGGACTTTTAATAAATTTTTTTGTTGAACCTCTTTGATGTTTTCCTCTCTTCTCTTAATCTTTCAAACTCTAGAATATGATACTAAATCATTAATATAGTCTTCAATATTTTGCATGGTATTCTGCTCCTGCTAGCACTTTTAATTGCTACAGTATAATAATAATAATTCATTTTTTAATTTCAAAAACAACTCATGTAATTTCCATTTTTACTGTTAATTCTGCTATCACCAGCTTCTCTGGGGGCTTTTAAGGCCTGCTTCTAAAATAATTTACCTAATGAACATTCCACCCATAGGTAATTTTGCCTACATATTCTTACATTTGTTACTTTGTTCCACAAGTTCCCTAAGGCAAGTTTTTTACTCATTCCTACAAATAGACCATTGTTTTCACCGCTTACCTCTCATGCCAACTGTAGGCCACCATGCCATTATAGTTATGTGTTTTTCAAGAGTACTTTATAATTTTTAAAAATTCAACTCTGTATTTCTGCTTCTGAATTTCCTCATGTAGTCTTTTCCTGTTACTCAAAGAAACATAGCTTTGAGGGGACTTTGGAGATTCTTTGACCTTCCACCTTCATTTTACCAACAAGCTCTTTTAATTTATGATCCCTTATGCAATGTTTAACAGTCTAATATGTAATGCTTCCATTTCTTAGTATCTTTTCACTTAAAGTGGCCTAACTTTTCACAATACCTTGTAGTGGTCAGTTTGATGTTATACATGTTCATGCAGTCTTTCCTAGCCAAAGTTGAAAATAAATTATTAGTTTTTTAAAAACCCTACAAACCAAGGGTTAATTATCTATAAACTCCCAGGTAAATACTTTTGTTATTTGCAAGTCTTTTATACCAAATGTATATTCAAGTTCATAAGGTAATAAAAATGTCGCTAATAATATTGACTATTCAGCTGGAAGTAAGCAAAGTGGTGAATAAAGCAAAAGATGAGTACTCACATTGATTGATTAGATTAGATCCTCTTTTTATATTCTGTCATCCTTCACAAAGCTTCCTAGGAGATAAGCAAAAGGAAAGCAGTGAGACTTCCCCAGTTATCAGCTGGGAGCCCCTGGCAAATATGCTTTCACCCAAGGCTTGGAGGAAATCTATGTGTCTTCCTCTCTTCTTTCCCTTCATTTGCCAAGGCTGTTCTCTCTTGGTTAAGTCCTTGAATGACTCAACATTGTTTTCTAGTTTAAACATGTTTAAACATTTATTTTGCCACTAGTCATCTAGTCTGTTGCTAACAGGAGAAAAGTCTAAGCAGTATATCAGAGAAATGACGTTTTTCAGGTATTGGAAAGGAAAGTGCTGATCTATGAATGTTGCCATGGAGTTAGTGTCTGCTTACAATTGCATTCCTTCAATGGCAGGTAAAGAGCAGTCCAATTACCAGAAAAAAGCAACAACTCATTTTGGCAAGATAATTTATTAGATATTTTGAAATTTTATTAGATATTTTGAAATTTATTAGATATTTTGAAATATCTCCATAAATCATTTTCTTACTCTCCAAAGACTTTTAAATACATCTGCCCCAAACAATATTACTAGCTATTTACAAAAGCAAAATCTTGGTGTTAAAATACTACAGGGATTCTATAATAAAAATATTGAACGTCTTTTTTTAAGCATCTTGGGAAAGAAGAAACTCCATTTAAGACAAAACCCTTTATAAAAAGAAAGTACTCCTATATCTTTAAGAGTCCTATGAATAACACTATTTATTTGATAAGAAAAAGTCATTGCTGATCTTTTCTGTGGTTGCTCATCCTAAGGACTAGAATATAAGGCCAGATATTTTTATTTCCTGTTATCTTACTCACTGCTGCTTTCCCATGTGGGATTTCTATTAACTTGAAAGGTAGCACCAAAGCCAGAATAGATGTGTGTATAAGAACATAAGGAATGTCACAACACCTGTGGAAAAATTGATAAAACATATACATACATACATACATTGCAGTCCTGTCTTTTGCCTTCAACCTATGGCTTTTGTATGCACGAAAGAGAAAAGAGCATGTTGGCTAATGAATTGTAAATTAATTGTCACTGTTAAAAATACATATATATTTAAGATAATAGGGTAAAATTAAATAAGCAAAATCACAGCAGTGTCTATAAAATGAAAAGAACACACCTGCCTCTTTCTGCACCCCACCCCAACTCTACCAAGATCATCCCCTGAAGCAACCAATGTCAATGGTTTCTGTCTTTAGTTATGTTGGTGGTTGCCAAAGAAGATAGATTTACCCTACAGCTAAGGATACTTTAGCTTCCTGGCCCTCCAAATGCATAGGTCCCTTCCAAAACTGGGAGAAGCTCAGTAGTGGATCCAAATTTTGTGGATACCCAATTTACTCATCTGGGAGCACACCCCTTTAAGAAAAATAACACAGAATTACAACTACACATTGTTAGGGCTCCTCCCAATGCTTTGCAAAGGGCCCCTGCAAGTCAGGATTCCTGAAACACATTTCATTAGTTTCACAGTCAGTGATTGCCATTTCTAGATTTACCAACAGCATTCAACAGCATCTGTTGATTGTCTAGTCAGAAGCCAAGAGACATTTAGCATGCCCATCCTACCTCTCAATTCTCCTTTCCCATCTGCCTTCTAGTTTTTCTTAGGTGTATTGAGTTATTATATTTATAGTTAAGGCTTACAGTCACTAAAGTTATATTTGTATACATTGTAGATTCATTCTAAAATCTTTGAAAGGAAAATAAATCTCCGTACCCCTAAATCACTAGGCCAAAGGAAAAAGTCAAGCTGGGAACCGCATCGGGCAAACCTGCCTCCCATTTTTTTTCTAAATAAGATAGCTACAAAGATAAAAAAGCTACATATCTCCCTTATAATGTTCCAAAAAGGAAATTCCTTGTGGACCTCAAGATTTTTACCCTAAAACAGTTCTGTTGAATTTCACCCTGGCTTATCTTCACAGGTGCGAGACAAAGGACAGAACTCAAAGTCATCCCTCTGCTCATCTGAGACAAATGCATATCATTCTTCCTCGGCCCTATTGTTTACATAAAATTACAGATTCACGGAACCAGACTAAGGCATTAGTGACTATTCTCCTACCCCTACTCTCACATGTAAATTTGGTATTCAGTGAAAAGCTTATCAAAGACCCAAAAGAATGCAACCTTTTGTCTCTTATCTACCTATGACATGGAAGCCCACCCCCGCTTTGAGTTTTCTGGTCTTTCTGGACCAAACCAATGTACATCTTACACATGTTGATTGATGTCTCGTGTCTCCATAAAATGTATAAAACCAAGTTGTACCCTGACTATTTTGGGCACATGTCATCAGGACCTCCTGGGGCTGGGTCATGGGTGTGTCCTTAACCTTGGCAAAATGAACTTTCTAAATTGATTGAAACTTGTCTCAGATACCTTTGGGTTCACAAAGCCAAGTATGTTTACACATGTACAATAGTGTTTTGTATATGTGTTTGACACATATACAATAAGCACATATACTATTGTATATGTGTAAACATACATACTTTAAATATACATACTATATATAAATATTTTCCATTGAATCAAGTAATGTAGTTGAATGAATAAAAATGTAAATGCAATCTTGTATCTTTGAATTTTGCTACTCTAAGGAGAATTGTCCAAGCATCTTGGATTTATGATACTCTTAATTTTATTTTGGACTTTCTTCCCCACTTCTTTTGGATCAGACATAGCAGGCCTTGTTCCTTGTATCCTGTTTTTCTTTTTTAATTTCTTTATACATTTCCTAAATTAACTCCTCAAATAATTTTTATTTAGTTTTGTAAGAGGTTAAGTTCATGAATGTCCTTCAAAATGGAATGACTTCATAGACAATTGCTAGTTTCAGAAAATGTTCTTTGTGCAAAACATTCAAAGGTATGTTTAATTTAGTTATCTCTATGTATTTTACCATAATAACACATCTTTAGGAAAAGTTTCAAGTAAAATTATGAGAATTAAAGAAAGCATGGTAGGCATTGTGAGGTGATGTTTAATTTATCCCAAGGTAAATGAGGCCATTCTGAGATGGAGTCCACCCTTGTATTTGTTAGAAGCCATGCATTAATGTGGATAAAAGCAAAAAGGAAATGGTAGATATTACATAATTTAACCAGTAGAGTTACTATTTTCTAAAAATCTAAGCATTTTTTTTCAAAGGGCTACCCTTTCTTTCTGTTTTCTCAGTATTCAAGTTGAAAAAAACCATGCCTTATAAATCACAAATTCTCTTAATTCATGTTTCAGAATGACTTCAGCAGTACAGACTCTCCTTCAACAATTTAATATACTGTAAGTAATTACCCTTTTGCATTGAACGTTTTGTGGAATGAATTGTTTATGTTCTGCAAAATGAGGAAAATAGGCCACCCAACTAAAATGTTTAAAACTCTTAAAAAATATTATATTCATGGCATCTAATAAGAGATTATTATTTTCTTTATGCCAAGTTTCTTAGTATTTTTTATAAACATTAGTGGCAGAGAAAGAAGAGAATACTATTCTATGTAACTTTTTTATATTTGCACAAAGAAAATGTGATCATGATGTATTATGTTTACATAAACTGACGTGACCAACATGAATAGTTTTTATGTACTTACTATTAGTCTGAACAGCTGTCCCGTGGGAAGCAATGTCTTCGCAACAGTATGAGTAGATTGAAGCAGGGAATATGGAGAAGGCTTTGGATTTCTGCTTTGGTTCTCCCTGATCATTATGTTCGCCTCCTTTCCCCTCCTTACCCATATTATCCCCCTTGCCATCTTTTCTATCTTAATATGTTTCAAAAGTCTATCCATCAATTTAACACTTAGCCCTGTGCTAGGTCATGTCAGGCAACCCCAAAGAATAATAATAGAAATGCCCAAGTAGTTTCCACTCAAGCTCAGTTGGCAACATTCCTGGATAGAATTAGAGAACATTGATGCTGGATTGTACCGTGTGGGTTGTCAATATAACAGAGGTTTGGAGAAAGAAGTGATCTTGGTGGGTTGTAATTATGTATTGTTTGAGATTCTTTAATTGCCAGCAACAGAAACTGATGGTTTAATGTATGCGGGAAAAAAAGAGAAGTTTATTGAAAGGAGATCATGGCTGCCTGAACTGCTTGATTGCGTTATAAGAATGCTGGCCCTGGAATAATTATGCTCTACCTGTTTTTCCATCCTTGTGTCACTTTACTCACATATCAAAATCCCAGGAGAGCATATGATTGTTCTGATTTAACTCAAATAACAATTCTTTGGCCATGGTAGATGAAGGTACCTTGATTTACAACCTACAAAAATTAGATATGTGTTCTATTTCTGCCTATGATAGAACAGGCAATGATGGAATAGTATATAAGCCGGCAATTTGAAAGCGCCTGCCTGTGAATTTCTTGTCTATTCTTAATTACACCTTTGTTCTTAGTTTGGAATCACAACATGACAATCCAAAGAATCCAAACCTAGACTTCCTACAAATATTTATAATTATAAATTGAACAATACCTTTTTACTATTCCAGATGATGGTTCTGAAGGCAACAGGTCTGAGTTGAAATTCTGGCTTAGGTGTTTAGTAACTGTTTAACCTTGGGTAAACTACTTCCCACACCTCCACAGTTATTTACCTCATAAGATTATTTTAGGGATTAAGGCCAATTCATATAAGAAGCTATCACAGATATGCAAAAATAAATGGAGGCATTACTGAGTAAACAAATGAACCTGGATTAAATATAACTGCTGAAGTAGATAAGAGCCCAATCTTCTGTTGAAAAAGCTTTGTCCTGTTCACATTTGCTAACAAATTATTAGTTTAACACATTTCCTTCAAATCCTTATTGAGTGAGAAAAAAGTATAAATTATTTTAAATAGAAAAAAAACTAACACAGGTATTAGAGTTTTTGAAAATGATTTATGAGAAGAAGATCTCATCTAACACTTGTATTTTGAGACCTTTACCCACCTGATTTTTTGTTTTGTTTTGTATGTAATTAAAGGTGATTGATAGTTTGAGGTCAAGTTTACAAAAGTATAGTGTCACCTGCTGCTGCTAATAACACCATGTATGACCTGTTCTTTTACCACTTTCTAATTGTTCTATTTACCACGTTCAATACTACATTCCAAGTATTATTACTTTTTTTTTTTTTTTTTGTGAGGCAGTCTCCCTCTGTCCCCCAGGCTGGAGTGCAGTGGTGCCACCTCGGCTCACTGCAAGCTCCGCCTTCCAGGTTCACATCATTCTCCTGCCTCAGCCTCCCGAGTAGCTGGGACTACAGGCGCCTGCCACCACGCCTGGCTAATTTTTTGTATTTTTAGTAGAGACGGGGTTTCACCGTGTTAGCGAGGACAGTCTCGATCTCCCGAGCTAGTGATCCGCCCACCTCAGCCTCCCAAAGTGCTGGGATTACAGATGTGAGCCACTGTGACTGGCCTACATTCTGAGTATCTTATTGGTTATCTGTATATTGTCACATTTGAACACTTACAATCCTGAAATCAAACAGTAGGCAAAGAACAGTTGTACTGGTAGTGGTAATTATTCTTGGTTTTTATCTTTAGGACCTAGGGTTATTGGTACAAAATAATGACAGGGAGGTGTATATCTAGGACCTACAGGATGTCTAGGAGCTGTTCACTGGGAGTCTCTTGGTGTCACAGGCCCAGTGATAATTGTGAATGGAAAATCTTAGCAACCACAATTTGCCAAGCACAAAGAAATCAGGGGTATAAACCCCTTATGGAAGATAGTCTAGGTCATTCCAGAAAGCAAACAACATAGAACCAAGGAGTAGGCCCAGGGTCAGAGAATTCTGAAATTGTTAGTGCAGGAAGGAGATGAATTATGTCAATTATGGCCTTGGAATCTGGTGTTGCACTGGGGACTGCGGCTCGTTTCACTAACTTTCCTGCATTCAGTCTTTATAGAGATTCCAGCTGGCCACCATATTGTAGGGGATTCTGTAACTGACTGGATTTAATGCAAAGCAAAAAAAGATATGACTGGTAGGCACAAAGAATGGATTGTATTGCAACAATTCCTGTGTGCCACTTCTAATCCTCTTATTCTGGCCTTAGTTGTGAAGACTAGTTCCCACAAAGAATTCAACCAGATTCACTGAGGTGCAACCTGGCAACACATTGCCTTAGGCAGACATTGGGTACCTCTTACTTCCTGCTAGAAGTATGCCTAGTCATTAGATATTCACAGGAACTCTTAGCATTCGTGCTTGTGTAGAGGTGGTAATGCCCTGTGACCTAGCTCTTGACTAATGGGGAAGGGATTTGATTGACAAATGCTTTCCCTTTTCTTTCCCCAGTGGATGATTCTGAGGAGCATTTCACTAGGTTTTCAGATGTTCTTTCGAGATTGATCGCCCTGTCATATAAAAGTGGTAGCCAAATCAATATGCATTCCTCTGTTACTTTTCTCTTCTTCCCATTCTCCTTCTGATTCCTAGAACCATGGTCCCAAATAAATCACTCTCAAATAAAATTTTCCCTCGGTGTTTTTGTAAAATGAGAATATTATTTGTATTCATTTAAACCCTGTTAGAGATCTGGAGCAGTGGCTCACCCATGTAATCCCAGCACTTGGGAGGCTGAGGGACACTGGTTACTTGAGGTCAGGAGTTCAATACCAGACTGGCCAACATGGTGAAACCCTGTCTCTATTAAAAGTACAAAAATTACCTGCGAGTGGTGTCAGGTGCCTGTAATCCAGCTGCTCTTGAGACTGAGGCAGGAGAATCACTTGAATCCCGGAGGTGGAGGTTGCAGTTAGCTGAGATCATGCCACTGCACTCTAGCCTGGGTGGCAGAGTGAGACTCCATCTCAAAAAATAATAATAATAATAAACAAATAAAAATAAACCCTATTGGAAACATACTGTGATTCAAGATTTGCTATATTTATTTATCTTTTACTTACTTTTAAACTACGCAAATAAATGTATATGAAATATTTGAAGGCAAATATCTGACATTGGCATTTTATCTATAAATATATCAATATATATCTTTAATATATAAGGACTTTAAAAATATAACTACAATTCCATTATCATGTCTTCAAAATTAACAATATTTTCTTGTTATCTAGTGCCTAGTATGTGTTTAGTTTTCCCTGATTGTCTTTTTATAGCTAGTTTGTTGGGATCAGGATTGTAACAAGGTTGTACATTGTATTTGGTACATTTGTCTGTTATAATTCTCCCAATCCATAGCAGTTCTTTCTCTCTCTCTTTCCTATTTATTTTTCATACCTTACTGTTCTTTTCACCTTTACTTTTTAAATATACTATTTTAAAATTCATGGTTTCTATGCACATTTCTATATCTCAACTCATTACAGAATGAGTTATGATGTTAACAAAATCGTCTTTCTTTCTTTTGCCATTTACTTATTGATGAAATTGGATTATTTGTCCTGTTGAATTTTCCACATTCTGAGTTTGGCTGATTGTTTCCTCAAGGTTCACTTTAATTATTAACCTTTTTAAAAAAATATGTAAGCACCATTCTCTCAAAAGTTTGCCCTGCAAAATGTGTGTTGCTAATTACTCAGAATGGTTTCTGTCTTTGCATCCTTAGTATTGACTTTCTGATTTCCAACAGAAATTGCATTCTTGAAAGTGCTGAGGCAAAGGAAAGCCCATTTCCTATTCACTTTTTGTAGAAAAGAGTGACATTTATTGGATGTATGCTAAAATGGACTCCAATAATAATTTGAGGTGTTATAAAATGTGCATACAAATAAAAAATTTTAAATGATACATTAAGGTACTGGGCAAAAAGAATACTAAGGTAGGAAAAATAAATATAAAACTTCAGCTGTCACTCCAAGCAGAATGATAGACACGAAGAGGCTTCATATAAAACACTATTGATCATTCTGGTTGATTGTAACATTTCTATGGAAGCAGGGTCAGTTCATTACTGTATCCGGGGGCTTACAACAGTGCCTGGCCCATAGGAGGAGTCAATCACTAGTTGTTAACTACTATTTAACTATTTATGTCCAATTACACCTCTCCATTTGTTACCGGATTGATTCCTAATAATTATGACTGAAGCTACATGAACTGTATAGACAATTTAAAACATAAATTCTACTATGTATGCAGTCTTGGTGTAAGTCCTTCTGGGAATTAAATATTAAGACATTGATTGTAGCTAGCATATAGGAATAAGTTCAGCAGGTTTCAAAGGTTTAGGTTGAAGAGGAAGACAGGAGAAAAAGTGAAACACAATCTTTTCATCTAGAAATAACAATTATTACTTTCCATCAGCAAAATAAAAAATAATATTTATAAGAGCACTGCAATGGCACGAGAATGAGGAGGAGCAACTTCAAAATGAAGTGGTGACTTGATGTTTCACCTTAGTAACTGGGAAAAACGTGATAAACAAAGAACACTGAAATCTTCGGATTATATTCATGGAAGTAATTTGGAGCGGAACATCAATCCACAGAAGTGATTAGAAGACTTTGGATTAGAACTATATATTTTCTAGGCCAGGCGCGTTGGCTCATGCCTGTAATACCAGCACTTTGGGAGGCCGAGGCAGGTGGATCCCTTGAGTTCAGGAGTTCGAGACCAGCCTGGGCAACATGGTGAAGCCCCATCTCTACAAAAGAATACAAAAAATTAGCCAGGCCTAGTGGTGCGCGCCTGTAGTCCCAGCTACTTGGTAGGCTGAGGTGGGAGATCACTTGAGCCTGGGAGATGGAGATTGCAGTGAGCTGAGATCGTGCCACTGCACTCCAGCCTGGGTGATAGAGTGATATCCTATCTCAAACAATCAAACAAATGAACAAAAACCCCCCCCCCCCCCCACCCACCCCGTAAAACTAAGTTTTTTATTGAGTGAATTCCCCTGTCTACTTTATAGCAGAACAAAACAAATGACTGAGGCTCAGCCTGGGCAACATAAGACGACTCCTGTTCTGGAAAAAAAAAAAAAAAAAAAAAGAAAGGAATAATGAGAAAAAAGAAAGGAATAAATAATGAGAAAAAAGAAAAAAGATGAAGAAAACAAATAACTTAAAGTTCACTTAAAAGTATCATAAAGCACATGACAGATCTTTTTCATTATCTTTAATTTTCGTGGGTACAGAGAAGGTATATGTATTTATGAGATACATGTGATGATTTGATACAGGCATGCAATGTGAAATAAGCACATCGTGGAGAATGGGGGATCCATCCCTTCAAGCATTTGTCCTGTTAGTTACAAACAATCCAATTACACTCTTTAAGTTGTTTAAAAGTGTAAAACTAAGTTACTATGACTATGGTCACCTTATTGTGCTATCGAATAGTAGGTCTTATTCATTCTTCATTTTTTTTTTTTTTGTACTCATTAACCTTCCCTACCTTCCCCACCACCCCACCCCCACTACCCTTCCCATATTCTGGTAACCACCCTTATGCCCATAAGTTCATTTGTTTTGATTTTTAGATCTCACAAATAAGTGAGAACATGCAGTGTTTGTCTTTTTATGCCTGGCTTATTTTGCTTCACATAATGATCCCCAGTTCCATTCATGGTGCAGATGACTGGACCTCATTCTTTTTTATGGCTGAGTAGTGCTCCACTGTGTATATGTTCCATATTTATTTTTTACCCATTGATCTGTTGATGGACACTTAGCTATTGTAAACAGTGCTGCAGGAAACATAGGTGTGCAGATAGCTCTGCAGTATACTGATTTTCTTTCTTTTGGGTGTATACCCAGCAGTGGGATTACTGGAATGACAGACCATTTTAAAAATTCAAAACGAAGTTGAAACATAATGGAGATATTTTTACAAAATTCAGCCAAAATAGAATTTTAATTTTAGATATACTAAAATGAATCTATAACTAGGTTTCTTTTAAAAATCATCAAATATTCAGGAATATTAACTAAAATTGACATATCAACAAATGTTTCAAAGGAGAGAACTTGCAAGTGCTTTTAAATGTAAATTGCTATATAAATAGAAAATATAAAAGATAGTTTTACTCAGTTCTTTGTGCTAAGCATCATCGGGCACTGGGGACAAGTCACAAATAAACAAATAAATAAATGAACCACAGCCTATGGTTTCTTTTCTTTTCTGTTCTGTTCTTTTCTTTTTTTTTTTTTTTTTTTTTTTTTTTTTTTTTTTTTTTTTGAGACGGAGTCTCGCTCTGTCGCCCAGGCTGGAGTGCAGTGGCCGGATCTCAGCTCACTGCAAGCTCCGCCTCCCGGGTTTACGCCATTCTCCTGCCTCAGCCTCCCGACTAGCTGGGACTACAGGCGCCCGCCACCTCGCCCAGCTAGTTTTTTTTGTATTTTTTAGTAGAGACGGGGTTTCACCGTGTTAGCCAGGATGGTCTCGATCTCCTGACCTCGTGATCCGCCCATCTTGGCCTCCCAAAGTGCTGGGATTACAGGCTTGAGCCACCGCACCCGGCCACCTATGGTTTCTTTTCAAGGGATGCTGACAGTCGCTTCCTGTCTGAGAGTGTCTCGTCTTTTGCTTCCCTATTTGAATCAGGATATTCTGGTGACTAGACATGTTTACATTCATACCCACACAAATGTCTACCAACTGAATGTGTAAGTCAAGATCAAAAAAATTTTCACTAGAGTATACATATATGTGTAATACATTGCATAAATGAGGAAAAATAAAACTATATGAAAATCTAATGTGATGGCTTTTGTAGTGCACTAAGCCCTCTTGTCTAAGAATTAACCAACAGGAAACATAAACATTTAGTAGATTGGATAGAAGAGCATTTTGAATAGTGGGACAATAATTCTGGATTCTCATGTTGTACTATGGTTGGCTATATATTTAAATCTAAACATTTTAGTTGATTAAATTCATTCAGCTATTCATCCATTCAACAAACTTTTATTGCTTGCTACCTCAGCCAATACTGTGCTTAGTTCTAGTACCTCAGAGGAAAGTAAGACACCCTTTTCTCTCAAACGTCAACAATCTAGCAGAGGAAACAAAAGTAAATCTAGGATTGTGAGGTACTCTGATGGGAAGAGGTGTGTAGAGACAGCTTTAGGTGAACAAACAGGGGATGCCTAAATTGGTCTAATGACTGGAGAGGTGAGGTGGGGTAAGATCAAAGCACACTTTATGAGGGAATTGATGTTTCAGCTTACTTTTAATGGAAGAAGAAACAATGTTATAAGAAAAAGAAAACTGCTTTATCCACAGGAGAATTCAGTCAATTCCATTTGACTGGAGAGAAGGATATTATTGGGAACAATGGGAACGGAGGGCGTAGTGGAAAGTGTGAAGCAAGTAGTATGAGGGTATTTAGGAATGTTTAAAGTTTCTGCTCCTTGTTTTCTTACTGATGGATTTTTAAGTAAAGGAGAAACATAATTAGATTCAAATACTAGAAAGATAACTTTAGTAGTGTAGAAAATAGAATTGAGTGACAGGACAACTCATTAGAGTCCATTGCAGTAAACTAGTTCTGGAGCTGAGGCACCGCATGGGGAGAGAGACTGCTCAGGGGTGGTGACCTTCGCTGAGATCAAAAACACCCACCCATTGTGGGGAAGGTTGGGGAGGAAAAATAAGTTGGGTTTTGTAACTGTGTTTGAGATGTGTTGTCCAATTATATGTGTTTAGTAGGAAGTTGGATACATGGGAAACAGCAATGCTTAAGAGGGTATAAAGAAGGAAGGATGTGGAAAGGGGAAAACCTGGGGATATTTAGGCTTAAATGGTTAATTCTCTTAGTCAAGTCAGTGGCTATGTTTTGACCTGTCTGGTATTGTCAGGTACACGCAACTTTGGAATTTGAAGTCTTGTGAAGAGAGAAGGAATAGTAGCAGCTGGTACCCCAATAAGAAACACTGTGAATGGATTATTGGTTATTAAAGCTTTTGCTTAAAATATCTTATAACAAATTCTGATACTTGCAAAGAGCTGTTAATAATCTTACCCATTAAAGACATACATTGTCATTTTTCCTTAATAAAAATGTATTCTCTGCCACAGCTACTATTACCTTATCAACATCTGCCCATGACTGATAGGAAAGTTTGTTTTAAAATGAAACTAGGATAAAAGTCTGACATTTAATATACTTATATACAATCTGTATCCTGATGGATCAATGATTTTATTTTTAATATGAAATCTGGATGAAAATCTCTGGATTATAAAAAAATTCAAATGTAAATATACTTTAAAAGACAGTCCTATAAATAACAATGTCAGGAATTTATCAATAGGATTATTAGTTTATATGGAGTCTTGTGATAATGTTCTTTATTAAAACTATGGTTTTACTTTAATAATTGAAGATACTTTGTAGATCTGATATACTTGAGTTTTCCATTGAATTTCTTTTATATAAAAGTCATTTGCTATGATAGTTACACAATGATATAAATGTACTTAATGCCATTGCACTCTATACTAAAGATTTTTAAATCTTTTAAATTGTAAATTTATGTTATTTATGTTTTACCACACAAAAAAGTCATTTGTGACACGATTTAGCATGCTTAGTCTGGACAATTTCTCTATTGTGAAAATAAAATATAAATAGTGAATTACATGCTTTGATGTTGCAATAAGAGGGCAGTTGTGCATTAAATAGCCCTTGGGTGCATCAGAGAAAGATGAGAGAAGAATACATGTCCCAGCCCACCTCTGTTACCCTCTGTTGACATACCTTAAGAAAATAATTCCTTTAAATTATGCCAAAGAACCTGTAATTAATGAGTTCACACTTTAAAAGAATGTAATTATTTTGTAAGTCAATGAAGGGGAATATGAAAGGAAGGACAGGAATTAACCCAGAGACTCACTTGATACCTGTCCTTGGAAGCAGTCTCTCCTTGTTATCTTGGAGGGTAGCACAGTTGGCAAGAATATACATTTGACACACTTGAGATTTAAAAACTAAAAACTTGTACTATGGGATTATAGTAGAATTCTAATTAGTAATATTAGCCAGTCATTTTTTAGCCTTTGATAAAGTTTGAGAGAATTTTCATCATCGCCCAAAGAAACTAGGTAACTGGCCGGGCGCGGTGGCTCAAGCCTGTAATCCCAGCACTTTGGGAGGCCGAGACGGGCGGATCACAAGGTCAGGAGATCGAGACCATCCTGGCTAACATGGTGAAACCCCGTCTCTACTAAAAAAAAAAAAAACTAGCCGGGCGAGGTGGCGGGCGCCTGTAGTCCCAGCTACTCCGGAGGCTGAGGCAGGAGAATGGCGTAAACCCGGGAGGCGGAGCTTGCAGTGAGCTGAGATCCAGCCACTGCGCTCTAGCCTGGGCGACAGAGCAAGACTCCGTCTCAAAA
>NW_016809121.1:169628-189465 GCF_001698545.2 Rhinopithecus bieti | reverse complement strand
CAAAAAAAAAAAAAAAAAAAAAAAAAAAACTAGGTAACTACAGTCCCATTAGCAGGCAGTCCGCAAATCTGATAGTTCTTCAAAATTATCTGGAGAGTACTTTAATATGCATTGTCTCTCTTTTCACCCTAGATGGACCAAATCTGATTATTTGGGAATGGGGCCTCAGTTCACTTCAAGAAAGTATTCTGAGTTCAATTAATGTGATCTATCTGTGAACTTTCATTCATGAAACACTGTGTTAGGTCTGTTTCCATGAGTCAAATATATACCTTCAAATTCACCTTGGTGGGCCTAATACAAGGCAGTTTATTCATTTATTCAAAAACATTTTATTGCATGCCTGTTTCACTTAAGTATATCATTGATTAAGTAGTTATAAATATTTATGTTATTAAATCTCAATCCTTGAGAAAATGTCCTGCTAATATTCTGCATGATGAAATGGAAAGTATGCATTAGGCGCTTCTGCTGCTTACTCAAGTATGATGGTTCTCCGGAAGAAAAGCATTTGTGCCAATGAGTTGCAAATGAACGACACTTTTCTTCAGAAAACACCATTAAAAGAACGAACATTGACAAAGAAACCATGTCTATTCAGACTTGGATAATATTTTCTCAAAATATTATCAGACTTGGCAAATATTTTCTCAAAAATGCGCAAAGTGAGTTTGTTAATTCAAGGAAAACAACGGACTGCATTTGTTGCCAATGATAAAATCTGAGTTTTCAAGGGAGAGTTACATGTTGAAAAATGTGTGTCTACCAGAATGAACTTGATGCATCCCAATAGTTCAAATATTTTGATGAGATTGGTGACATTAATAAATGTTCATTTTTGAAATTATAAAATGAAATGTGTCAGCATTTAGAAAATCTGCATAATCCAGTGGAATAATGTTTTCTAAATGACTAATACATGATGTTACAAAATCATCCGCACTTTGTGTAAGATAAAACCAATGAATTTTAGTGTAATAGAGAACGAAAAGTTTATTGATGTTACTTTGGATTTCATGCTGCAACTACCCTTTAATAAACGGTCACTTGTCAAATTTTGGTGTAGTATCAAAGAAAAATATACATGTTTATCTGAAACAGATATAAAATGTCCTCTTTTCAACCTAATATCTGCAAGATGTTGAGTTTTTTCTGTATCCATCAACCAAAACGACATATTGCACTTGATTGAATGCAGAAGTAAAAATATAATTCGTGTTCACTTATATATTTATATTACCATGTAATGATCTATCATTGTTATATGTTAAACAGTTAATAATTTAAAACATGGACTTTTATATTAGAAAGACCAGGATCAAAATCGCTTGACACAACACTTGGCAATTTATTTAATCTCTCTGAGACTCAGTGTTTTCATTTTCACATGAGGAAAATATGAACAAATCCTTTAGGCTTTTTGTGCATTACTAGACAAGATATGTAATATGCATAACACCATTACAATGTGGCACATTACACTGGTGACATTATTTAAGTATTTCTTCTTTCCAAGATTCTTTAAGTTTTACTCCAGCATAATGTCGAACATTGGAAACAGTGTCTGCACTATGTTGTTTCAGATGTACCTTTATTATATTATAACATATTACAATATATTTCTTTAACCTTTATAAAGATTATATATCCCATATGTGCTAAGAAGAAGTGAAAAGGACAAAGTAATGTCTAATGTGTGCAACTGATTTAACACAAGACTAAATCTCAAGATATGGGAGAATATAATTTAAAAACTTCACTGATTAAATAGCAAATCAATGATGGAGATACAGGAGTTCATTTATTCATTCATTCACTTTTCAAGATGAATTTATTGAGTACATACTCTGAATCAGAACACTGCTAGTAATCCAAAGGTGAGCAATACAATTTTGTCTATACATAATTTATCATTGCTCAGTGGAAAACACAAATGCAAACAAACCAATACAATGTTACAGGTAGCATGCTACATAGGTCTAGAGTGAAGAGAGAGAGTACCAAAGATAAGGTAGTTATTCTGTCTGTTGGTAATGAAGGGCAGTCTGACAAGATTCCCTAGGTAGGAAAGGTGATATTGGGCTGCTTCTGAAAACAGGACGTACTTGCCTAGTGGGTAACGGCAGTGGAGTTTGTCGGGGAGCTTTCCAGGGAGAGAGAACAATATGAGCAAAGTCACAAAAGTGTAAAATAACATGGCATGTGTAAGGAGATGCTGGAAGTTCCACATGATTGGAAGAGGATTGAAAATAGGATGTGGCAAGAAATAAGCTGTGACCAGATCACAGAGAGCCATTCACAGCTGAGTGAGTCACTGAGGGATAAAATAAAGGTTCGTACCTACTTGCTGACAGTCATCCAAAGTCATCTAGGATATATTTCCGTAAATTTTAACCAAGATTTCAAAAGTGTCTCTTAGATAAAATCTAGGAAATTATTTAAAAATGCTTCAAAATAATTGAATATCTGCTTCAAAAGATGCTCAGGTATGGTGGGGGAAATTTCCAAACACTGGATTTAATGTTTATCTTTGTGACTTTGGGTGCTTTTTCTCACAGTTTCATGATAAACATCTGCTTGAATCATCTTTGTTCTTATGAAATTTTGCTTATCTACTGGAGAAACACATACTATTGGCACAATTCCAAAATGCAATTTCTTCCTAAGATTTTGAAAAAAGAACATAAGTTATTAAATGGCCAAGGTACTGAAAGCACTTTAAAAATATCAGTGAAGGGAATGTCTAGGGTTGAGCATTTAGAAATACTTAGAAATTTCATACACAGTAGGACTAATGATTGCTGTAATGATGGGGCCCTTAAACAATTTTTGAAAATTATTTTTGATCATATTTTCCATTGAACAAGAGGCTTAACTTTATAGCAAACAAAATAAAACAACAATAACAGCAGCAGTAAAACAAACTATAGAAAAATAGATAATTCTGTATTATCCTTATATGCGACAAGGTTTGCCAAAGCCTCAATGAAGTATATTTAAGTTGAGCTAAATATGCTTGGAAGGAAATCTCAATTATAGATGCCAAAAGTTAGAAAGAAGAAAAAGGAGTCATGAAAAAGGAAAAAACAAGTTGACAAGATGTCATTTTACATCTCTTTGAAACTATTCCTTCAGATCTGTTTTACTTTATCAGTGGCATACTGAGGTAAGAACCGGAAACATCAAGGTTTCTTATTGTGGAGAGAAAATCCCTCGAGAATACTGAATACCTAAGCAGAATGGTATCTGAAATAATCGGTTATAGATATGCATACTGGGTCTCATATTTATCCATTCATCCATTTATTTATTCATTCATACATCTGCTTTAGGATATTTATCATGTATTTACTATGTGCCAGTTTCTGACTTGAGCAATTTGATATATCTTATGCTATTTTAAATTTTATTTTCTTTAAAAATCTATTAATATTTCATTCATGTATACAAAAATGAAATACCTAGTAATGGAACTAACAAAAGATGTATGTGACCTTTGCAAAGAAAACTGTAAAACATTTTGAAAGACAACTCCAAATAAAAACAATGACACAGCATGGATTACAAATGGATTAAAAGATTCGACATACTGAAGATATCAATTTTCCCCCAACTGGTACTTATACTCAATGTAATTCCACTCAAAACCCAATGGATTTTCTTGTAAGGAATGTCAAGCTGATTCTAAAGATATAAAAGACAAAAGGGTTAAAAATAAGTAAGACTATAGCAAACCGTATGCTTTATCACACATATATATATAATAATTAAATAATGAAGTATTCACTCAAGGATAATCAAAGTGACCTGTGAAACAGAATAAAGAGTCCAGAATCAAATCTACATATAACTGGAAACTTAATTTATGACACAGCTGATCTTGCTGATAACAGAATATAGAAAGAAATTCTTAAATAGTGCTGAAATAACTGATCATGCTTGTGAAAATATCAAAACTGAAATATTACCTTACATATATAATATATTATCTAACATATTCGGAGCAACAAGTCACTCCGAAAACTTAGGGCTCAAAACAATAATAAATATCTATTTGACACAGTTTCTGTGGGTCAGAAATTCAGGAACAGCTTCTCTGACTGTTCTGTCTTGAGTTTCTAATGAGGTTGCAGTTGAGATGTCAGGTGCCACAGTCTTCTGAAGGCTTGACTGAGACTAGAGCATGCACTTCTCAGATGGCTTATCCACATGGCTGTTACCAGCGAGTTCCTCACTGCTTCTTGGCTCAGTTTCAGCTCCTAGCCACATGGACGGCTTCATAGTGCTGCCTGAATGTCCTCATAACACAGAAGTTGGTTTCCCTCATAGCTAGAAATAGAGAGGACAGGTAGAAATTGCAATGCCTTTTATTATCTAGGCTCAGAGATCTAACACCATCATCTTTGCATATCCTGTTTATTACACAGGTCAGCCTTATTCAGTGAGTGAGGATACCACAGACAAGGTACGAATATCAGGGGCAGGGATTATTGGTGCCATTTTGGAAGCTGGTTATCACATAATTAATTATAGGTAGATTAGAGAATTCTATAACACTTTATAAGACAATCTATGAGAAAATCTTTATGATTTCAGAGCAAAGATTTCTCAAAGAAGAAGCAAAATACTCAAATTACAAAGAAAAAGACTATTTAATTCAACCATATTAAGAATAAGTCCATCTGTTTAACAAGAAAACAGCATAAAGTAAGAACCAAATCACAAATATCATATTTGTAGCAAATATAATTTAAAATTATTAACATCAAAACTATAGAAAGAAATGCAGACCAACACTAAAGAGATAAATGATACAAGAGAAAAATGAGCCAAAACGTTAAGTTCCTGACAGAAGAAAGAGGAATGGTCTATAATTAAAAGATGGACAATTTCATTAGTAACCAGGGAAATTCAAAGTAAAGCCAAACTGTGATACCATTACACACCCATTAGATGTGCAAAACCTAAGAAATGTGAAACAAAGCAAAACAAAAAGAGAAAAAAATTTAAAAAGTAATTAATTTAAAAAAGAATTCTGAGACTATCAAAGTATGATGACATGGAAAAATGGAAAACCTTCCACATGGCCAGCATGAGTGTAAACGATCCAATCGTTTTGAATCACAATTTGGCATTATGTACCATAGTTAAGTTTGTGCACACCTAATTATCAAGCAATTTCTCTTCTGGAGAAAATACTACATATGCCTGTAGAAACACTGTATTAACAAAAACCAGAAAATAACTCAAACAACCAACAAAAGAATGGACAAATTGTAGGATACAATGGAATATCATACAGCTATGGAAGGGTGGGAGTAAGTCTGCAGGAATTTTTTCTTTTTTTTAACTTAGAGACATTATAACATACTTAAATGCCCATGAAGAGTAACCCGTAAAGAGGGGGAGGATAAAGACTCTAGGAGAGAGTAAAAAAATGAGTAGTGTGAGATTCATGAAAGGCAAATGAAAAAGAATATGGAGACAAAGGAAAGGATTTCTTCATTACACGTGATGAAGGAGGTAAGGATGGATATGCATTTATTCAGTAAATATTTACTATATATCCCCTCCATGCCAGGCCCTGTCGTTGCTACTAAGGATGCAAGTAGATTTGAAAATTGGGGGCCGGGTGGCATATGACTGCAACGCCTGTAATGCGCCCGAGCACTTTGGGAGAGCCACCAAGGGTGGCGGATCAACGGAGGTCTAGCAAGATCGAGGAGCCATGCCTGGCTAACACAGTGAAACCTGCCGTCCTCTACTAACCAAAATACCAAAAATCAGCCGGGCGTGGTGGCGGGCGCCTGTAAATCCCACCATACTCAAGAGGAGACCAGAGGCAGGAAGAATGGCGTAAACCGGGAGGCGGAGCATTGCAGTTGAGCTAGATCTCCCACTGCACTCCAGCCTACGGACCGACAGAGCGAGACTTCGCGTCTCAGAAAAAAAAAAAAAAAAAAAAAAAAAGAAGAAAAAGAAGAAGAAATTGAGAGAATAGGGAGATATGATGAATTGTCTTATTTAATGGGCGTCTCATCGATGTTCATTGTGAAGTAGGCTGCTAAAGTCATCTCCTCTGGGCCAGTTGATGGGGAAAGCCTTGAGCTTTAGGTTTAAGGGAGAGCAAAGGATAAAAATTGGGTGTATAACTATGCGGATCTGCGAGGTGGGCGGGTCCGCTGTAGTCAGCTACTCGGGAAGGCTTGGGCCGGAGAATGGCATAACCCGGGGCGAGCTTGCGTGAGCTGGTCGGCCCTGCACTCCAGCCCCGGGGCGACAGAGCCGAGAACTCCGGAGCCTTCAAAAAATAATATAATAAAATAATTAAAATAAAAAATTGTGTATAGAGACTCAGGAGCCAAGCTGCGGGAAGGAAAAGCAGCACGGTTGGGGCAAGTGTTTCAAAGCCTAGCTAAGGGTTGGTTGAATTTATGGACGAATTCCCAGTCGTATATAAATATATAATAATTATTTGTTGTGTGTGTGTGTTGTGTATGTGTGTGTTGTGTGTATATATATATTTGTTTTTTTTTTTTTTTTTTCCAGCAGGGACACTGGCAAGAGGTTTTTTTGAAATGACAGATGATAGCCGCCAGTGAGTTTGCTGATTAAAATCCTGGAGAGCCATGCGTGGTGGCGCATGCCTGTAGTTCCAGCTATTCTGGAGGCTCCCTTAAGGTTGCAGTGAGCCATGACTGCACTCCAGCCTGGGCGACAGAATGAGATCCCATCTCTAAAAAGAAGAAAAATCAGAAGGAGAATGTATCATTTGAGTATATCCAGGAATCAAGTAATGTTATTACATATTTATTTGATGAGAAATACAAGTGTTTAAAACCACAAGTACAGAGGAGTTAATGTCCTATTGGAAGGAAACTGACTGATGAGAGACCGGAGATGGAAAGGGTCCTGCAGATGTATTTGCTGCCTTTCTCCCCCAGCTGCTTGGAGATGCAAAAACTTCCCCCTGTCCTGTGATGCTGAGATATCTTTTCTTGTGAAACTATGACCAGGTCAGTAATGCACCATCTCCTATTTTCTTTTCTTCCTTCCCTGCTTCACTTTGCTCTTTACCTCATTCTTGCTTCCCCGGGATTTCACTTCCTGATAAAACAGCACTGCAGAAGTTAGGCTCTGTCTTTTAGGGTACTTGGAGGAAGACAAAGTGAATTTCTCTGCTGAATTTGGAGTTCTTAGAAGACAACTCATGGAGGGGAGGACAGGGAAATTACGAAATAGAAGTGGGAAGATAAATAAAGAACCAAAGAGACAGTAGTAGGCCGGGGTCAATCTGCAGTGAGGCAGCAGTGAGAAATACCTGGCAGTGTGTGGGATGACTGAAGGGTTCTTAGTAACTAGGATGTCTATTACTCAATTTAAAATAATCATGCTGCTTCAAGGTAAAGTCCCTCCTATCCCTTTCCTCCCCCTAAATTTGGTAAATTATATTACATATATAT
Source organism: Rhinopithecus bieti (assembly GCF_001698545.2). Classification (NCBI taxonomy): domain Eukaryota; kingdom Metazoa; phylum Chordata; class Mammalia; order Primates; family Cercopithecidae; genus Rhinopithecus; species Rhinopithecus bieti. The sequence goes on along the minus strand of NW_016809121.1, from coordinate 182,002 downwards.
AGGCTTTATTCAATTTTCTATTTTGAGGGAGAACAATAAATGACTGAACTTCACATTTGGGTTAACACGGCATGAAATAGAAAGGATATTTCCAGGTGGAAAGATTATCCATTAGCTAAGCTAGTTCAAAGGGCAAACAAGCCAGAAGAACCAAGACAATATAAGACCTAGAAAACTTGAGAAGAATGTTTTACTGACATAGGCATGGAATGGGATGATGGAAGAAAATTTAATCAAGTATTAACGGATCTGGAGGTCCCATGTGACATATGGGCAGCTTTCCTTACCAGAGGGTACTTCTGTAATTATATTGATTTTTAGCTGTATCTGTTTTTGAATATATATTCATTTATGTGCTGAAGTCTTTTTAAAGTATATTTATTTTCTTTAATCAACAAGGATTTATGCAATAATATGTTGATATTATAATGGAATTATTATGGATGCTACTTCCAGATATGAGATTTTGCTGCTAAGACTGTACTGGGACATTGCTATTTGAGACAATTTATTCAGTCCTGTGCACAGTTGTATAAGGTATGCCAAAACTCTTCATGCAAATTTTATGTTCACAAGGCAATAGATAGGGGAGTCCCTGCAAATGTGTCAGCTCCTGTAGGTACTGTAGCATTTTATATACAGTAAAAAAAAAAAAAAAAAAAAAAACCTTTGTCTACCAAACAGAGTATACCATAAATATTGGAAAAATTATTGTTTGGTAGAAATTTCTACTTTTCAATTTATTTATTAAGTAACCAATAATTTTCAAGAATAAAACCATATAGATTGAATAAAAGGAAATAGAAGGAGAAAAAAATGACAAAATCATTCTAAAGCCTTTCATAATTCATAATTTATGCATATCAATTGAGCTCACAGGTATCTGGCATTTCCTAAATCAAAATGAGAGTGAAAGCTCCCCACTCTTTGTAGCATGGTATCAAAATACCTCATATAAAAATAAATTACGGGCAATGTAGCAGAACTATACATATTCCTTTTGCAAATAGTTTATGTGAAATAAATGTATTTCATTTTTTATAGTTTGATTGAGAAAGCGTGCCTTAGTGATATTGAATGGCGTGAGGTCATGGACTCAAGCAAATTAAATGTCAGTCTAAACTGTTACATGTATTTACAAAATTATGTCATTTAGCAATGTGATTTACTCCTGTTGGTGGGTAGGAACATACCTTTTCATTTTTCATTAGGAATACGACAGTATTACTCAAGTTTTTAAAAATCCCTTTTGTAAAGTGACTTTTGATAAAATGCAAGTGCTATACCTTCCTTTAGTTATTTAGCAAAAAACACTTCAGTGAAATGGGTAGGAACCTAGATCCTGGAATAAGACATACTTGGATTTGAATTATGAGCACTTACTAGATATGTGATCTTACACTTCTGCATTTGAGTTTCCCCATCTTTTAAATGCAGATACTAAGAATAGCTACTGCAAAGTATTATTGTGACAAGTTAATGTTATAATTATTTTACGTGCCTATTATATTGCCCAGAATATCATATATGTCTATTACTATTATCATTATTCACTTTCAAAGAAAATTAAGTACATTGATCAAAAACATTATAATTTTAATTTTTTCAAACTGTGTATTCTCCCACGAACTCTGACATGAACTCCCCTACTCTCCCTTTCTACCCCATATCCCCTCTTGCCCCCCCAAGAATTATTAGACTGTATATGTAAGACACTGAATCACGTTCTGAAAATCAATCTCTTATGATACTAATCGATGACCTTAGGACCCATACACAATTTCCTTGTTTTTCCAAAGTTTGTTTCTTTAAATACTATATATGGATGAGCTTTTGGCTAATCCTGAAACATGCTGGTTTAGAATGAATAGTCCAAATGCCATTAATCTCTTTGCATACTAACTCTTGAAACTGAAATACGCTCTTCAACACCTAAACATAATATAATGAACAAGCACTGGCTGGTATTTTATGCCACATGTAATTACAATAATAGACCATCCAATTTAGAAAGAAAAAAATATGTCCTCCTATTTCTCCAAAGGGGTTAGATTACTGCGTTGAATGTTGCATAACTGACAGAAGTAGCTTAGCCAAATATGAGCTCATTTTCCCCATGTACAAGAAGTCTGCGGGTAGGCAGACTAAAGATGATGAATTAGAGGTGGTGCATAGATGGTGCTAAGAGAATTCATCAGACCAGGCTCCTTCTACCTTCCTTCTGTGACATTCTTAGTGTCTTCAATCCTCTTGGTTATAGGATGGCTGCCCCACCTCCAGATGTCATTTGTATATCTCATACGGGAGGAAGAGAGCAGGATGAGGGGCAAAGGTAACTTTTATTGTGAAAACAATAACATTCCCACAAGCTTCCTACAGGAAGTTTCCTCCTGCATCTTGTAAATCTAGATTACGTGGGGGAAATTTTACCTTAAAGAGAGTTTACGGAGGAGAATTTTTAACTGGACACATTGCTGTCCTTAAAATTTGTGAAATGAGGAAAAGATGAAATATTAGGCAGATAATCAGCAGTGTCTGCCACATGGGTCAAGACATTTCTGCTTGATTTATAGAGAATGATACTGCAACACCATTATGCTACCAAAGTACACCAGCATCAGCTTAATAGGGAAACATCCTTTACTAATATAAAACATAATACCAAAAAGATTCAGTTAATAAAAGGAAGTAAAGTTCAAGATTTTTAGTAAGTCTCAACAGAAGACTCAAATAAACTCTGTAGTACTAGATTAGTGTCAGAAACTTCAGTATGAATCCCTATTATCTATTAATATCTACTAATCATCTATCTAACCACTTAATCATCTATATATAAATTGAGAGACAGAGAAATAATTATAGATCTGCTTATATACATATATATGTATTATTAGCATACATACATGTGTTTCCTACTTCAGTTTGCTGGAAGAGCCTAGAAGTAATGACATCCTGTAACAATGAACACACTAAGCGCCCAGATCTTGCTTTCTAAATACCAGTCACCAATAGAAACAATCAATCAGAGCTCCTTGAAGGAATTACTGATTCTAGGGCTGGGGCTGAGTAAATACTAGATGAACCTGGATCATCTTTTAGTGCCAGAAGTGCTCAAAAGCAAGCAAGCAAACAAACAAACAAACAACAAACAACCCCCACTCCCCAAAGAATGAAGTCATATCAAAAGGTCACAGTAACAAACCTGAAAGAAACCACAATGGCCAAAGTTGGAATAATTTGTGCAGTAAAATAAATAATGTGGTATTGAATTATAACCCAAAGTTTAAAATAGCACACGAGTCTGTACTGGTACAAAGAAATCACTGAACAAATAAATAAAGGGGAGACAAGAGACAAATTTTCCTTCCAGAAAATTTCAAATAACATATGCAGATATTCTCTCCTCTCCCTTCCATCTTGAGGAGTGTGGGCTGAACTTAGTGATGCTCTCCTAAAGAACAGTGAAAGGAAAAATAGCAACTTTCTGGTGGAAAATCACGACCTTAACCAAGTGGTCAAGGTTCTCATCACCAGTGATAAGTTATGTTGATACCATATATGCCTGCCTGATATGAAAACCCATAACTCCAGTCTAATCATGAGAAAAAATTCTTAGTGTATAACTTTTATCTTCTTGGTTAAAATTGAATTTGGGAACATTCTACAAAATAAATATTCCTTAAAACTGTGAAGGTCATGAGAAATAGAAAAATATGAGAAACTTTCACAGAGAAGAGAAGACTAAGGAGACATGATGGCTAAATGCAATATGATATTCTGCATGCGAATCTGGGATAGAAGAAGAACATCAGTGGAGAAACTAGTGAAATCTACATAAAATTTGGAGTTTAGTTAATAGGGATGTACCAGTATAAGTTTGTTAGTTTTGCCAAAGGTAGCAGAATAATGTAAGGTGTTAACATGAGAAGACACTGATTGAAAGTATATAAAAATTATACTTTCTTTGCAACTTTTCTCTAAATCTCAAATTGTTCCAAAATTAAAAGATTTTTTAAAAAAACTTCCACATAGTTAAAACTGGAAGGGATAATAGCCGGTTCATAAAGTTTTACAATAACAGTGTGAACTTATATCTAATGGTCTCCAAAACATCTCAGAGTGGACCAATACAAACTGCTTAAGCTAGGTACAGTTATTATGTCAATACTAGTCTGGTTCAAACTCCAGATCCTAAGGAAACAGAAGCCCATGTGTAAAGCGATATTTAATTTGAACTTTTCACCAAATGGTGCTTCGTATGAGATTTCTGGATAATTGTAACCTTTGCAAGGTCAAGTGAAAGCTGCCAGCAGTTGCAGTTAATCTATTGCTTTCTTCAAAATCAGGATATTCACAGTTAGGAACCTATGCCTGCAAAAGAAATTTTTGTCAATTCTATGTCATTTTTCCTCACAAAATCATAGAATTACATTGAGAAATCCCAACTAAAAAAGTGTTTCTACTTAAGAACTACATTTTTAGAGCAACAGTGTTGGCAACCAGCTAACATCACTGTGGGAAATCAAAATTTTAATATTGCTTTCCCACTCATTCTTTCAACGACCTTGAAAAACTTATTTAATATGTTCCTTGGCTACTACATGAGGTTGAAGAAATTCTCTAGATTAAAAAAAAAGGAATAATTATATAATCATCAAAAAGCTACTTGAAATGAAAAAGTGTTAACATACATATTGTGGAAGGACATTATACCACTTCGTGGAAGTCATACAGATATTTATTTTCTCTAGTTTTCTATTTATTAAGAGCAAAGTTGAATAGAAGTAACAAAAAAGTCATTCTTGCTGAGAAACAGAACAAATTGAAGTGATGAATGAAGGTTAATCTTCAAAGATATCCCCTACAGAAAACACTCCAAATATTTTTTTCTTGTAGAGAGACTTCCTCCAGAAACCCAACATGAACATAAACATCCTAAGTTGCAATTCCATAACAACTGCTCAACTTCAACTTTTAAAAACCTTCAAGAAATGAATCATCTTTTGACTCTGCCAACTTAGAAATTAAGAGAAATCTCTTCAAAATATATCAGCATCCTTTTCTTCAGTCTCTGATCTTGAGTTAACTTTTGGGAGGTTTTTGATCCCCCTGTCATCAAGGAATGCAAGCATGTATAATTCAAAAGAGCCTTGTAATTGTACAGGGACATTCAGGATTAATTGTGCATGTTGCCACCTCGCAGAGGTCCACAAGGGGGCACTCTTTTGCTGAACTTTTCTATACATTTTAAGGTTAAAAACAGACTATGATAAAAGGAATTTGGTCTATATATATTTGTCTCTCATGGTTCTTTCAATTGTATCATCCTAGTCAGTTTCCTCCTTTGCTATCTTTCTTCAGGTGATTCTTTTTTATTGTGGTAAAATATACATAATGTAAAATTTACTGTTTTGAAGTGTACAGCTCAGTGGCATTAAGTACATTGACATTCTTTTATAACCGTCATCACCATCCAGCTCCAGAACTTTTTCATTTTCCCAAACTGAAACTCTACACCCATTAAAAAATAACTCCTGATTTTCCCCTCCCGCAACCCCCAGCAACAACCATTCTACTTTCTGTGTCTATGAATTTGACTCTAGGTACTTCATATAAGTGGAATTGTAAAGTTTCAATTAACATAATTTTTCAAAGTTCATCCCTGTTGTTCCAGATGGTTCTCAAATGAACTTTTCTACAATTTTACTAAGTACCCAAAGTTTTAGGAAAAACTAGGCTAAATGAGGCTGATATTATTGGCACTTCCATATTTGTACCTGCTCTTTATTGGTCTTTTCTTCCTCATTTGTCCACATTGCTCAGCTTCCTAACTGACTCACCATTGTTTAGTGAGTCAAATTCCACCAACCACCTTTTTTACTAAATTCATCACAAAAATTCATGTCTTTCTTACCATGGGCTTCAATTCTCATTTAAATGACTGTTCATCTAACATTTGCAGTTGAACATAGTAGCAACTCTATTTATTTATTTATTTAAGACAAGGTCTCCCTCTGTTGCTCAGGCTGGAGTGCAGTGGCACCATCTCAGCTCACTGCAGCCTCCACCTCACAGGCTCAAGCGATGATCCTTTCATCTCAGCCTCCTGAGTAGTTGAGACTACAGACATAAGCCACCACGCCCAGCCTGGCAGCAACTTTTATACAAGGTCACAGCACCGAAAAGCAAAAATAATTGAGTATAAAGTGCTTCCTGATCCAGTACTAATGAAGGTGGGTGGGGGCAGAAGGTGGTGGCACTGCCTGGATTAAGTTTGCTTTAAAGTTCTCTCACCTGATACTATATCCTCTTAGCCAAAAATTATAAATTTCCTTTTAATTTTTATTTTTGTAGAGATGGGGTCTCTCTATTTCGCACAGGCTAGTTTCGAACTCCTGGGCTCAAGGTATCCTCCTGCCTTGGCCTCCCGAAATGCTGGGATTACAGATGTGAGCCACCATGACTGGCCTGTAAATTTCTTCATATGGCCAGAGAAAAAAGTATCAACTGGGAATATTTTAACCAGCTTCACATACTTTAAGCACCACATGGTCTTTGTTAATATCATCTTCCTCTTCTACATTGATGATGTTTGAAAACAAAGTGAACAAGAAATTAATCAAACAAAAAGACCTACAGTGTCTTTCAGGGTTCACTGCACTATCAAGAAAATAAAAGAAATATTTTTGGAATAGCAGATTATTACACTGTAATGAGTTTGGCCTAAGAATACCATAGCCATTTAGAGTAGTTGGGGCTACAGGTATGAGCTGCTATGCCCATCCTAGTAGCAACTTTTATAGAAGGTCACAGATAATACCAAAACGCTAGTATCTGCTAGTGTGCGCTGTATGCATGAGAGTTAGAGAAATTATTCCAGAAGAAAGATGAAAGGTCTGAAAGCTCTACTTAAGTGCTCCCATTGCTTGATCCAGACACTTCTGATAGTCTGTTTTTACAGACATGGCAAAATAACACTTGAAAGTCATCTGAGAAAATATTCCTGGTATCACAGAGGTAGGCAAAAGGACAACTTGAGATCTCTTGAATATTTATGTTCCTATTGATTGATTCTTTGAGGTTAGAGAAAGAATGAGTCTTCCTCCTCACTAGACAAAGAGAAGACTATTATAGAAGAGAGCATTATACTATTATAGAAGATAAGCGTGGCCAGGCCCAAGAGTCAGACTCAAACTGATTCTTTTTCTTAAAGGATCTAACCGCAGCCATGTTTTTCATTGTTATTTTAAGTGTGGGAGGGAACCCCTGCCTTGTTCGTTTTGAAAATCCAGATGCTTTGATAAAATAGTTTCTAAAATATTTCCTATCTACCTGCCCTGCTCTGTTCTGGCTATAATTACTAGACTAGCCAAAAATAAACTCTCCTATGTGTTACATCTAGTTGATTGTTGATTTCCTAGAGGGGGGAAAAACTGTGGTAATTAATCATTGAAGCCTCTCTTTAAAATAATGTTTACGTCGTCGCTCAAGGCTCAAATTAGGACAGGTTTCTTATACTGCATATATTTTTGTTTTGTTCATTTTCTTCCTCTTTGCTCCCACTGAAACAAACAAATAAACAAACAAAACTAGAATCTGGTTCAAAGGGTCAAATGAGAGTTTTTGGTAGAAATACAAACTCTTATTTCTTAATTCCACATTAAATGTGGTTACTGTTTTGAGCTGGTCAAATTCGTTCAACACTTAGAATAGTCATCCAAGAACCAGGGGGAGAGAATTTTAAAGAAACCAAATAGTCAGTGATTTAGATACAGTTTTAAAGTTTTAAAGCTTATTTGACTTTACAGTTCCATTGAATGTAGGACGCTCCATTCTTTTGAAGACATAGGACAACTATTTTTGTTTCTGGACCAGACGAATTTGGATTTCCTAGACCACCGAATAATAATAATAATAATAATAATAATAATAATAATTGCTAACATAACTTGCACAAGGTGCAGTAACATGAATATCATGTGGATTGTCTTATGTAGCTTTCCAAATGATCCTGTAAGGTAGCGTTGTGGAAACTGAAACCCATATAAGTTAACCTGGTGGTAGCTTGTAATTGAGAACTAGAATGTAAACCAAGGTGGTTATACTTAATGCCCCGTGCTCTTAAAACAGTATCATGCTGCCTCCTTGGAGGAATCTTTAATTTAAGCAGGAAGGTTTTTCCTTATTCCATCGTTGCAACTAGGTTACTGTTTTTATGACTTTAGGCAAATCAATGGAACTGAACAAGGAAGGTAAGGAAGGTCTTGATTCAATGATTTCTCAAGTCCTTTTTCCTTTTTTTTTTTTTTCTTTTTTTGTCAAAGGAGTGTCCTCTAGCTGAGTGAAGTCATTTTTCCTTGAATGACTAACGGAATGGCTTTGGCTCACCTGTAATTCACAGTTTAGCTGATCCAGTGTACTGTAAAGTCTGTTTCACTCCACCAGCCAAAAGGAGCAGGCGGCCATGGCTTTCTTACGTTCTGGGGAAGCTATTTTCAGTGATAATCTGGCTAACTTTGGATAGCTGCAACAACAACATCTATCCCTTGGCGTATGGCGTGTTTACATGCTAATCACTGCCTCATCTGTGAGCACTTCAGTTTTGTTTTCACACAAGCTGGGTGAATATAAAAATAGAGGTAAATAAAAAGAAATAACTGAATCAGCAACCTGGAATTTTCTCTCCTCTGGTTAAAGACTGTTGTTAACTGAAAATGCTCCACTGGTTGTTTGGGGGTTTAAGACAGAAGTGGGATGGAGATGTTTGATAATTTGGTTGCTATGCAACCACTTTACAATTATGTAAGCTCCTACCATACGAGGTGATACAGGAAGGGTGGTAGAGTATGCTGACGCAGTGAGCACGCAGAAGACTTTTTCCATGTGACAGAGCCAGAGTCTGAGATCTGGAGTTGCAGAATTAGGTAAGAAGTAAATGTCACAAATTACAAAGGCCTTTATTTATAGCAAGAATATGGAGCTTCTATTAGAGTTGGATGAGCAAAAGCTCACCAGAAACAGCCTTAGTTTCAAGGAAGGAAGACACACACATCTGTCCTTTGAATCAGGACTTAACTCTAACCAAAATTCAGGAAAGATTTTTTAAAAAAGGAAACTAAGAGTATGGTATACTTTATTATTATTTAATTAGCCTGGCCCAGTTGAATCTTTTTCAGTAATGTTGTAAGGTAGGTGGTACTATTATTCTCTTTAGATAAATGCAAAAATGTAGGCTTAAGTGACAGTAATTTGCTCAACATCATCTTATAGTTGGGAGTAAATCTGGGCTATGAACACAAAACTTTTAGTTCAAGTCCAGTATTGTTCTCATTACATTATGCTTCACAGATGATCATGTACCCTTAGTGTTTGTTTCCTATTATAAGTTCTATCTTTTATAAAATCCACTGATTCTGTTGAAAATCTTATTTTATTCATTTTGCTAGATATCAAGGATTTATCTCTGACTCTTCCTGGTGGGTTTACTGAATTTCAGAAAAGGCTACCTAATTGATTTTATTGCATATGTTGTAATATATTGCATATGTCATTTACTCAAATATGCAATTTATTGCATATATCATTTTAACATTAACTTAAAGGGAGAAAATGTGCATAGTCTAAGAAACAAGACAATTGCAAGTTATTTTAAGTGGTCTTTACAATTTAGCCAGTCCAAATCTCCAAATCATGGATCGAATGCCAAGACGACAGCCTCACTGAGGAAGTTTCTTGGTGCGTCTGTTTATAGCTCGGCCAAACGGCAAGTGGACATTTCTTTTAGAAGGGGTGGTATTATGCGCTCAGGATTTAGAAAAGATTAGTTAACATCATAAAGCTAGAGTTAGATCAGCATGATGCTATGTAGAACATTGTGTTCCCTAATCTTGAGTCACAATAAAGATTAGGTTTATGTGTTAGGATGATGGTTTATCACATTGTGTAATGTCTGTATGGTTTTCACATATCCCATATCCGCTCATTCTCATGATGATCAATGAAGCAAATAGGGCATATTTATTCACTTCATTTTACAGAAAATTGAAGTAATTAAAGGAAAGGAACCTTAGAGACATTAAGTGACTTACCTGAGGTCCCATCTGAGCAAGAGGGCAAGCCAGGCATCAGCTTTATGCTCTAAATAAAGTTCCAGTCTTTTTTCTTGTCCCTTTGCTGTTAGAATCACTGGTGGCTTTACCACTAACCTTCCTTCTCCTCACTCCTTATCTTCAACTTACTTCTTGCAGGTACTCTTTTTTTCTTTTGTCATGGGGAACCAGGGCCACTGAAACTAAGTTTGTAATTATGTGAAATTAGATTAGGTTGGTTAGATTTTAAAATTGAACTAAATGCAAATAAACACAGGCTTCTGTGTCAATTTTGAACACTTGAATGTGGCTTTCAGAAAAATCTTGGATGAGAATTCTAATGTAGAACTCAAAGGAACTACAATGTAATTATTTCATAATTGTCCAATTGAATTCAACAAACCACATACTGAGTGCTAATTTATGCATAAATCATAGTATTAGATACTGTGGGAGATAAAATAAATAATATATTGTCTCTGCTCCTTGGTAGCTTATTAATTATGGGAAATGGAAGCACATTCTTTACTTTCTATTCTTTGTTCCCTCCCTTGTTTCATTAAGGATTCAAGAAACTCACCATAATAAACTTTAGTAAAACAAGGTCCCAGGTGCTCTGGCCTTCTCAGGTTTTACCTCCCCCTCTGCTTTTAAATAACCAAATACAATATTTTGTGTCACCAAGCTACATTTGGCTATAGGAAATTTAGCTTTCTCCTCACCCCTGATGTTTCTGAGAATTCTCAGGAAATATTTAAATGTCATGATGAGCACCTCTCAATTCCACTTCTTACTCAAGAAGTTCCTCTTCTTGCTCAATAGTCTTTTCATAATCACTTCTGACACTCTGTCTTCATTGGTTTCTCCACAGGATATTCCAAAGCTCTTCAATTCACTTTATTATAAAACAGTGCCAACACAATGCTGATGTATCAGCTGAATCAGCTCTATATTGCCACAACAATGACGTGTAGCCAGCAACCACAAAACCTTAGTGGCACACAACAATATATGCTTTTTCCTTGTGTGTCTTGGGTGGTCAGTTTTGTGGCTTTGCTTATCTCTTTTGGACTTGCTGTCATGTCTAGGAGTGAGCTGACTATCATCTGATTTAGTAACACCATTGTGGCAACTAGGGAGGCTCAGCTGTGCTTTCCATGTCTCTTGTCTTCTAGTAGGCTAGCTGGTGCATGTTCTCATGGCAGAGGAAGAGGGCAAGCACAGGCATGCACACTCACATGGGTGCTTTTCAAGATCTGCCATATCCCGTCACCTAATCTCCCATTGCCAGAATGCTGGCAAACCCCAGCATCAGAATAAAAGGGCACTTCAAATTCATATGGAAAAGGCTATGGAGTGAAGGATCAATTTAGGAAGATAACAAGTATCTAAAGATATTGAGGGGACCGTGTTCCTGCCATTTTGAAATATCTACCACATACTGAGAAACAGTGAGAAATATTTTAGGAAGGCAGCTATCAGCTAAATAACTCGAGTTTATAGTTTCCAAAAAGCCATTGTTCACAGGTGATCTGAAATGTAATACAGATGAGATAAACTGTTTTGTTTCCATTCTGGTAAATGCCAAAGGACTTTTCTGGACTTAAAAAGTAACTCAAATGCAATATGTTTATTTCTAATATCTAAAATACCAGAAGAGATGAGTGGGTTTTTTTTGTCTTCTTTTACTTTCTTTTCCTTTGTTTTTGTTATTGTTGTTTTCTAAAATGTCAGTTGAGAATTTGATACGAGAATGAATATAAATTATGTTCTATTAAGTTTACTAAACTTTTTGACAGAATGTTGAAATTGCAGATTGGTATCTGTGGGAAAATACATATAATTTGTGGTTCCAAATATCCAGTTAGATTTAGGCAATATCCACAGAAAGCAAAATTAAAGTACATTTAGGAAAAAATATTTTAAAAATTTCTAAAACACGATTTTCCTTTTCAGAAAAAAAAGATATGTGTCCCTTTTCTTGTCACTAGAAAAAAAGGTTCCTATCATTACTTGTACATAAAAGAATACATCAGTTCCATCATCGATTTTTCTTCATTTTTTATGCTTTAAAAATCTGTTGCTAAGTAAAATAGCTATACTAGTCATGGCATTTATATAAGTAATAGAATTCAGAATATTTTCTATCCTTAATTTTATTGAAGTGAATTTTGATTTGAAAAAAATAATTTAAAGATCAGAGAATAAAACCAAATCCAATGCAATTTATTTATTCTTTTTAAAAGGTTTTGGAAGGTTTGTAATGTTAGAAAAATCAGGAATGTG
>NW_016809121.1:161844-165125 GCF_001698545.2 Rhinopithecus bieti | reverse complement strand
TTTGTACTGGGTCCAGGACTAAGATATGTGGCAGACACCGGTAATTAGAGCAGGACAGAGACTTTCACAACGTTTGTCCTTACAATGTCCGGAGTCTATAGATAACCTAATTAACCTAATCGGTTAGGTCCGGGGTCGATCTTTAACTAGGCTGAGGGCGCCGCCCGGGCTGTCAGGGCGCCGCCCGGGCTGTGAGCCTGTGGACTTCATTTCTGCCTTTTAGTTTTTTTTTTTTTCCAGTTCATCTCTTTCACCTGGACTGGTTGCAGTGGCCCATGCATGTAATCCCAGCATTTTGGGTGGCCAAGGCAGGAGGATATCTGGAGGCCAGGAGTACAAGACCAGACTGGGAGACATAGTATGACTCCAGTGTCTTCTAAATAAATAAATAAATAAATAATCTCCCAGAATTCCACATCAGGGAGCAGGAACATATCCTTCCAATTTTTTCTATGTGTTGTGAATCCTGAACATTTGAGACAGGTCTCAGTCAATTTGGAAAGTTTATTTTGCCAAAGTTGAGGACACACCCGTGACAGAGCCCCAGGAGGTCCAGACAACATGAGCCCAAGGTGGTCAGAATGCACAGCTTTAGAAAGACATGAGACATAAATCAACATATGTAAAATGAACATTGGTTTGGTCTAGAAAAGTAAGATAACTTGAAGCAAATGTGGGATAACTTAAAGAGGGGAGGGGGCTTCCAGGTCACAAGTAGGTCAGAGAAAAACAGTTGCATTCTTTTGAGTTTCTGATTAGCCTTTCCAAAGGAGGCAATCAGATATGCATTTATCTCAGTAAGCAGAAGGATGACTTTGAATAGAATGGGAAGCAGGTTCGCCCTAAGCAGTTCCCAGCTTGAATTTTCCCTTTAGCTTAGTGATTTTGGGGACCCAAGATATTTTCCTCTCACATTTCTCCCCTTTTCTCTATTTAAATCCTTTGAAGAAAATATTTTAGAAGAAAATGAGTCTCTGGACCCAGGTGTCGTCTGATCTCTCATGGCTGTAATGGTTTACTCCTAGACAGCTACATCCCGAGTTATTAGGAAAGCTCATTTCTGTAAGGTTGGGAAGTCTCATGTCCTGTGAAGAGAAAATAGGTGGAGGAAGGGAGAAAAACAGCAGCAAACAAAAGAATAATCCTAGAAAATTGATATAGGCCACATTACTCTGAAGCCATCAGTAGGCAGGTATGAAAGTGGCTTACGTATGTAAATAGGTTACTGTTATTTTCTTGTGAAGTTTAAGTTGTCTAGCTTCAGTTCACAGGGCTTTACAAAAGCAGTTTAGTTCTCAGTGACTCCAAATTAGGAAAATGGCGAAAAGAGCAGAAAATTGAAAACCTTATTTTGAAGACTTGTAGCTAAGAAAAATTAGAATTTTGGCCGGGCGCGGTGGCTCAAGCCTGTAATCCCAGCACTTTGGGAGGCCGAGACGGGCGGATCACGAGGTCAGGAGATCGAGACCATCCTGGCTAACACGGTGAAACCCCATCTCTACTAAAAATACAAAAAACTAGCCGGGCGAAGTGGCAGGGGCCTGCAGTCCCAGCTACTCGGGAGGCTGAGGCAGGAGAATGGTGTAAACCCTGGAGGTGGAGCTTGCAGTGAGCTGAGATCTGGCCACTGCACTCCAGTCCGGGTGACAGAGCGAGACTCCGCTTCAAAGAAAATTAGAATTTGGTTCAAACTAGAAAATAATAAAATTGAAAACATTAGGCGAGACTAGAATCTAATGACAGGTATACTATAGTTTTGAAATGTAGTTTTCTCTCTCCAGTTTCCCATTTTACTAATGACAAATCCTGGTAGAACTGGTTTGTTTTATTATATTTGGCCTGATTATTTGTATACAGTGCAGCAAGAATAATTCTTTTTTTGCATAAGCTTTTACATTGGTTTTGATGGAACTGTATTCCATAGAAGGAATCTCAAATAAGACTTTTTTTAAAGCCAAGCCCAGCCATGAATTTGTGTCATTAAATACCTATAAGTTGGGTGATCTTCTCCTCTTGAGTTTCCAAGATAAACCTGGGGCTCCTGAGCCTGTCAGAAAGTGACATTCTTCACCTACCACAGATCAGAGCCTATGTAGACAAAGGTATGAGGCCAGTTTTTCCAAGGGGCTTTTATTGTTTCCATAAATCAGGCTTGATTCCTTAAAGAAAAGCACATCATTTCAATCAAAGCCTTGGTAAAATAACCAGTTTCTCTAATTGTGTCCTGTTACAAATAAAAACAGATTTTTTTTTAAGAGATGAGATCTCATTATGTTGCCCAGACTGTTCTCAAACTCCTGAGCTCAAATGACCCTCCCACCTCAGCCTGCCAAAGGACCAGGATTACTAGTGTAAGCCTCCACACCCAACTAACGGATTTTTATCACACTTATGCAGATAACTGTATTGTCATAAGTTAAGAATACTCAAAAATAGTTTCCAAATTCTGGAGAAATCAGTAGAGAGAAGCAAACATGCTCCAAATTTTGTTAGTAGGAACATACTCAATTGTTAAAAGCTGTAAATAGCTTAAAAATTTTCTTGACTCTGAGAAACAAAACAAAGAATCAGCAATGTTTCAGCCAAAAAGTTAAAAACATTACTTTGTCTTCTATTAATTCGGTTCACACATTTTACTCCTGTTCTGCTTGATATTCATGAACATTTCAGCTCTCCATGAGAGTCTTAAAAGTTTCTTCCTCTATTGTAATGTCACAATCTCCAGAGTTATCAGAAACCTACTTTTAAGGACACCTGCTAGAGTTCTATAGATGATTACAAAACCACCTTCTAAGGAGGACCAAAACAAGACAACAATTGTCTGTGGATGACAAAATGTTTCAGGGCAGCCATAGTCAAAGACACAATTGACAAGGAAATTTGTTACTTCTGTGGCACACAACAATTTAACATAACAATTATAGTTATTACTGATAATGTACACTGAGTCATATTAGAATTATAGGAGTTTCCCATGATTTTGGAAGACATAGCAATGATATATTCATACAAATCCAGCCTAAAGAAAAATAAACACCATTTCATATTTGACAATGTTTCCTGTATAATTTTTATACCAAGTAAGCCAAATTATGTTATTTTTGGATGTTAAGGAACCCAATATCTTAAAGCATTAGTTAGATCAGAAAAAGCCATAATTTGTCATTTGATTTTGGAAAGCTTGTCAAATATCAAAGCTGTAAAACACTTGATATCACAGGTCATTTTAAAATAAGTCACTCGTTTGACAAAAGTGATACTTCAAGGATTTCAAAAAAAAA
>NW_016809121.1:120200-160875 GCF_001698545.2 Rhinopithecus bieti | reverse complement strand
CACACTTTTTTTTTTAAGAAAGAATGTTCTCCTACAAATATATTTTATTGGAAAATACCCAAATAACGAAATATCTATTATTCAATTTAATATAATTTTAGATTCTAACTTATGATGAATTTGTCTACAAGAATTTATCCTATTACATTTACCTAATCATTTTATTTTATTTGCTTACCTAGGTTATTTATGAAAACTGTGAAAATCATCATTTAAGTTATGGAACTGATATTGCAAAATTATAACTGAAAGAGTAAAAAAGATTTGACCTAACTAACTTCATCTTGCTTTTAACCTCCAAACTGTCCTTGTTCATTCCTGGGTGTGGGCCAAACTAACTTTGGGAGGAACTTAGTTTATAGTTTAGCTTTGAAACAAAGGCAATAACAAACCTTACTGCCAGTGGAGTAGACTGCCTAAAGCCACAAGATTAGAAGTTATGGTCATCTTACTAAATTTGAGGCATAGTTATTTTTATTAAACCAATATCAATGTCTTATTTATTAAAGATTGCACAAGCAAAGATCATTCTGTCTTGTTCTGGGTTTATAGATTTGTAATCCCTTCACTGAATTTTGCACAAAAAATGGTGATACCTTTTTTCTGCATTCTCAGTTCTCTGTCAATCTCAGGAAATTTTTCTTTAACTGTACATTTAATTACTGCTACTGTTCCATCTTTTCTGATCTCTTCTTTGGAAACACAAACATCCACATGCTCATTGCTGTTCATTGCTATCATCTTCTCTTTATTTTATGTCTGTTACTCTGCAAGTTTATTCTTTACAGCTTTGTTACACAATACATGGTGCTTAGACCAATACTTGTGAGAGCTTGTTAGAAATGCACAATCTTGGGCCCAGACAGACCTAGTGCATTGGAATCTGTATTTTAATAAGAACCTTGGGTGATTTCCATGCATACTAACCTGTGGGGGAAACACTGTTCTACGAGACTGATTACATTTTCTACAATATAAATTTTGCTGTTTCTGGCTGTTAGTGCAGAATTTAAGTTAATCATTATATTTTGAGTTTCCTTGCAGAAACTTTCTAATCTTAGCATTTTCCTTTCCATTATGTTGTGTTGACTCCCCTCTTTTCTTCTATTTTATTACTCTTTCATTGCATAGCATCACCTTTTGGTTTCTCTATTATTTTTCTGTGACTTTCTCTTCATAGAAGTCATGACTCTTTTGATGATAATACTAACTTATTAAAACTTTCCTCAGGATCTTATATTATTAGAAATATATTCCTTCAGCCGGGCGCGGTGGCTCAAGCCTGTAATCCCAGCACTTTGGGAGGCCGAGACAGGCGGATCACGAGGTCAGGAGATCGAGACCATCCTGGCTAATACGGTGAAACCCCGTCTGTACTAAAAAATACAAAAAACTAGCCGGGCGAGGTGGCGGGCGCCTATAGTCCCAGCTATTTGGGAGCCTGAGGCAGGAGAATGGCTTGAACCTGGGAGGCGGAGCTTGCAGTGAGCTGCAATAGAAAATTGTGTTTAAAAAATGCATTTATATTTACATTAATTTACTTTAGGATAACAATTTAACACATTAATTGTCTCTTTCAATACAGTTTACCTAAAGCTAGCATCTGATGACATGATCACAACTCCATATCCTGAGTTGATTTCAACCTATGATTTTGTAATTTTCCACATGGAGATAAACATTGGGAAGCAGCTAATCATTCTCTTTGGATTTATAAGGAAAAAATGGATAAGTGAAACTTGAAAAAAATGGTCAGAGTATTAAGAACTAAAGTTTCTTTAAGGAAACAAATACTTTTACTTTAAGAATAGAAAATAAAAGGCCAAAGTTGTAATATAAGACAAATTATGTAAATATATGCTTATACATATAAAACTACTCCTCTTTTTAAAAAAGCATGCTTTTTAAGAAGAATCATCTCATTTCAGTGAGAAGGAAAGTTATCTTAGCAAACAAAAAGGATCTTGAAAAAAAGCTTTCACATTTATAAGAAAGGGAATGAACAAATAAATAGGAAAAAAGATCTCTAGTTCAACTATATCAAAGCTTCTTCATGTTTGTTCTTTTACTCTAAAGGACACCTCCCTGATCTTGAACTGATAATATAGTTAAAATAATTAACAAAAAGAGAGAGGGATAGAAATGGTCAGGTACAGAATGAAGAATAAAGGAAAATTTGTTTCTTATTTTTCCCTAATTAGTCTTTATTCAAATGAGCAGAATAGAGTGCTCCAAATCAGAACTGTGACCCACTAAAACTAATATATTTCGTCAACATATTTATAATTGAACATATCAGTACTGTTTCATTTGAACAATTAATTGTATCAGTAATCATTTATCTGCACAATTGTTAGTTATAATTAATTTGTTACATTTATATAATTATTCATAACTTATTACCAAAGGCAATGTCAAGAATCATCTAATATATAAAACTTATTTGACAGTATTTGATAAATCTGTTTATGAATGTCCCACTGAGATATGTAAAAAACCATATTGATAGCAAAATTACTTTAAAATACAAGCTTTATCATTATGGCAATAGATGTTGTTTATGACTAATCTCGTTTCTATTCTGTATAATGAACTCTCAGATGTTCTTTTTTCAAATTTCAATTTGATCTCTGAGTTTCTGATTTTCTCCTCTCTCTTACTTATTTTTGAAAAAGGACATTTTGACATTACCAATAATGATAAAAAAGAGAAGAAAAGTGAGATTAGCAGGTAATTTTAAAGTTAAAGGTTATTTATATTTAGGTAGGGCATGGTGCTTCACACCTATAATCCCAGCACTTTGGGAGGCCAAGGCAGGAAGATCACATGAGGTCAGGAATTTGAGACCAGCCTGGTGAACATGGTGAACCCTGTTTCTACTAAAAATACAAAAATTAGCCTGGTGTGGTGGCACATGCCTGTAGTCCCAGCTACTCAGAAGGCTAAGGAGGGAAAATCACTTCAACCCGGGGGGCAGAGTTTGCAGTGAGCAGAGATCATGCCACTGCACTCCAGCCTGGGCGACCGACTGAGTCTCTGCCTCAAAAGAAAAAAAAAAAAAAAAAAAAAAAACAGTGATATTTATTCATTATTGCCACAATAGAATAAAATTATTTAAGTCCATATAAATCTAAGTAAACTTGCAATTGTTTATGTCCTAAAAGGACACACAAGGAAGTGTTTGAAATTAATCATGTGGCTTTCTTCCAACCCCAACCCCACTCTCCAGATTCTTTAGAGTTCACTTTTCAAAAGGATGGAAAAAACATATTTTTCAAAGTTTTTTTTTTTTTAATTTAAGGAATTGAAAGAGCAGAAAATATATACTAATCATTCTTCTTAAGCCCCATGCTCGGTTTCATTTCCCAAAGGCATCTACTCTCACCGGTTTGTTTTTGCTCTTTTTGTGGTTATGGTTATAACTAAATATGGTAATCATTTACCTTGCTTTGTTGCTGCATTTACCTGCTATGAAGTATGAGGAATTTAGTTTACTTGCACTTCTACTTTCCAAATTATTGTTTATAGCCTCAATATTAGTTCTCCTTGAATGATACATTTTAACTCCCTATTTATATTGAAATAGCTACTATCTTCTACCCTGAAAGATGAAGAAATTAATGCACTTACTTTGGACTTCTTTCCATCTCTCTTCTTGGGTGTCTTTTAGTTATATAACTGTTTTACACTGTAAATAATTATAATTCTTGCATTTTTGCTGAAACTAATTATTTTTCATATTCTCAAATTTTAAGTATTGAGTATTTGACTTCAATTTGTATAATTAACTTATGTACAAAGCATGGAAGGATTAATCCACTGTAGAATTCATGGTGTCATGTGATTGATGTCAAAAAAAAGAGAGAAAATATGATATCATATCATTTAAACTTTGCCACTTGAAGGAAAATTTCACAAGTGCCTGAATATAGTAATTTTCTTTTAATATTTTTCTAGCTTGCTTTACTTCTTTTGAGTCATACTCAGGTGCTGGCATTTTGGGGACAACACTTTGTTTTGTTTGGGGTTATATATTTTATTTTTCTGTAGTCTAGCCTAGTCTACTTTTATTTATGGTATATGGGTAGTTTGTTCTCTAAGTTCTTGCATGCTAACAAATCTTTGATTTTTGCTCATATCTGATTAATTATTTGGATGAATAGAGAATTCTAGGTATAGATGGTTTTCTTGGAGTCTGTCTTACCATATACTTATGAGAAATCTGGCCTCTCAGTTATTTTATTTCTCCTTCAATGATCTTGTCCTCCACCTCATGCCAACTTCCCACTTCTTTGGTCTTAGACATTGCCATGACCAACCCTCCCATAATCATATTCTCAGATATTCCATTCTTCCGTCTTTCCAGCTAAAATCACCATCGCCACCATCTTTCCACCTAAAATTGCCACCAACAATCCTTTAACCTCAGTGGACCTCCGCTCCAATGATCCCACCACAGTTTGATTGTTTATCATTTCCATCCTGTCCTCACTTCTTATTACCCACTTTAGATTTCATGGCCTATTAGACTGATCATCTCCTCTCTGCATCTACTGTTTACTTCCGTCTTGCTTTTTTTCTAGCTCCTTCTGGCAGAACCCCCAAAATGGTTCAAACTGGACTCTCTATTCCATGCCTGTCCCCAAGCAGCTAAATGTAGCTGGAGAAAAATTATTCTGATTTTTGTCACTTTACATTCATTGTCATTAATTCCAAGGGCCTTTATGTGGCCCAGCAGTCTGCTGCATTTCACTGGGTAATTCCCCTCCACTCTTCCACTATCCAGTTTTCTTCTATTTCTGTTTATAAACTTTCAAATTCCTTTGTATGCTGTACTGTGTTGATGACATTTACTACCTATTTTTCAGCATCATTGCATTTTCTTTTCTTTTTTTTTTTTTCTAGTTGGAGTCTTGCTCTGTCACCCAGGCTGAAGTGCAGTGGCAGGATCTTGGCCCACTGCAACTTCCACCCACTGGGCTCAAGCAATCCTCCCACCTTAGCCTCCTGAGTAGCTAGGACTACAGGTGCACGCCACCACCCCCAGTTAACTTTTGTATTTTTTGTGGAGACCAGGTTTCACCATTTTGCTTAGGCTGGTCTCAAATGCCCAAGCTCAAGTGATCTGCCCACCTTGGCCTCCCAAATTGCTGCTACTACAGGTATGAGCCACTGTGTATATGAATTTCATTATTTTAAAACCTTCTTTTATATCTCTTCTCAAATCTTTTTTTTTTCTTTTTTTTTTTTTGAGACGGAGTCTCGCTCTGTCGCCCAGGCTGGAGTGCAGTGGCCAGATCTCAGCTCACTGCAAGCTCCGCCTCCCGGGTTCACGCCATTCTCCTGCCTCAGCCTCCCGAGTAGCTGGGACTACAGGCGCCCGCCAGGTCGCCCGGCTAGTTTTTTATATTTTAGTAGAGACGGGGTTTCACCATGTTAGCCAGGATGGTCTTGATCTCCTGACCTCGTGATCCGCCCGTCTCGGCCTCCCAAAGTGCTGGGATTACAGGCTTGAGCCACCGCGCCCGGCCTCAAATCTTATAAAAGAGTGAGAAAGAGGAAGAGAGAGGCAAAAAAAAATTGATATATATCAGTATCTTCTACTCCATAATCTTATCTCTATTAATTTTCATAATTTACTAATATTCATATTCATATAATTATCACATAAATAAAAATTATCATTATGTATCTGCATAACTTTCTAGGGCACACATTGTAATGTTTTCATAAAATCCCTTATTTTCTTTTATGAATATGATGGGAAATGCTAGATCCAGGAATAATGAACAAAACAAAGGAATATAGATGCTTCATGTATTTATTCAACATTTATTGAGTGCTGACCAAGTGACAGACACAATGAAGACTCTGACGCTATAGAGGTAAATGGTCAACAACAGCAATAACAAATCTCAGGTCTCAAATCCTAGTAAAGAATTTCACAATCTAGTATGTCAAAACATTAGCATGCTTAACAACTATTGTATTCATGGTGCAAACAGAAATAGGCCTGTACGTTGAAAAGTAATAAAATTGTGAGACCGATTTTTCAGGATATATAGGGTTGTTAAGTTTGTTGAAAAAGTTTGGGAAAGTATTTTGATAATGAGATAAATTACGTATTACTAGAATTTTAGGTTTATTTTAAATTTTCTTTAAAATAAGTAAGGGATAAAGTAAGTAATACTCTAGTGGTTTAACAATATGTCCACATATTTTTGGTCTCCTTCCATTCAATGATTGGAGCCTAATTTCCCTTCTCTTGAAAATAATCTAGAATTAGTGACTAGCTTCTAATAAGAATGTGGCAGAAGTAATAGCATCCAACTTCTGAGACTAGGTCATAGATGACATTGCTGATACCATGCTCCTCTCTCTTGTATTGTTTGCCCTGGGGAGAGTCAGCCATCTGCGATGTCATGAGGACACTCAAGCAGCTCATGGAGAGGCTCACATGGGGAGAAAGGGAGGCCTCCTGCCAAAATCCAGCAACAACATGGCAATCATGCGAGTGAGCCACCTCTGAAGTGGAACCTCCAGCCCAGTCCAGCCTTCAGATGACCAGCACTCACTTTCCTGACTGCAACCTCATGACAGACCCAAAGCCGGCATTGCCTAACTAATGTGTTCCTAAATGTTTTGACCCACAAAAACTGTGAGAATAATCAATGCCTATTGTTTTAAAGTCGCTTAAGTTTTGGGGTAATTTGTTATACTGTGATGAACAGCTGCATACAAATTGAAGTTTATTAAATTAGAAGTTGAAGGAGATAAATAAAAGTCAAATTCTAGTAGTCAGTAAATTCTAAAAGCTTATGATACTAGTTAGTTTTTACATCATAACATAATTGCTTCTTTTTTTTTCCTGGGCAAAATTGCTATGGAAAAACCCAACTCAACAGTTAGCGAAAGAGAAATACAGTTTTCGTTTAAAAGGCAAAGTACAGCTTTGCTGTAGGTCTTAGATAAAAATAGATTGTATAATCTGAATACCTACCCACAACTTTTTTTGTGAGTTTATATTATTTTCTCCTTTTAAAAGATTATTAAACTGGCAACTAAAGGAATTTCAGAAGAGAACTGCCATAAAACATTTTAACTTCTTGTACAATGGATAGACTTATTTGCTATTTGTACAATATATATACTATGAAATATAATTTAGAATTGATTTAGAATTGTGTAAGTTTTTTTGAAAATAACTCTGGAGGTATAAGTAGAAGCTTGACTCTGAAATCAGACTTTTCCTAACTCATCCTCTTTCAACTAAGAAAAAAACTATCGGAACTGGGTGAATAAGGAAATATCAGACAGAATACGGACAACTGCCAGAACTTGTGGTTTTTTTTTTTAAAGGACTTGGGCAATGACCATGGTTGGTGTCATAATAAAGCACATAGATTTTTCTTTTAAAAAACATTTGTAAAAGAGAGTGGATTAAAGAAGTTCTTTATCTCAGAAATGGCATATACCCATGTAGGTTGTTATTTGTTGTATTTTCAATTGACTACCTTTCATACTTGGGATTCCCTCAAAGAAATAAAGTTCTCTGAAAAAGCTTTTGGTACTTTATTAAAAAATCCATCATATGAAGAATATGAAATAAAAAGAATTAGTTGAACTACCTGTATCTAAACAACCACAAAGCAATGTTGCTTAACAATAGTGAACTTTCAGCTGGGCACAGTGGCTCACGCCTGTAATCCCAGCACTTTGGGAGGCTGAGGCAGGTGGATCACCTGAGGTCACGAGTTCAAGACCAGCCTGGCCAAAATGGTGAAACCCTGTCTCTACAAAAATACAAAAATTAGCTGGAGATGATGGTGGGTGCCAGTAATCCCAGCTACTTAGGAGGCTGAGGCAGGAGAATCACTTGAACCCGGGAGGCAGAGTTTGCAGTGAGCTGATATCGCACCATTGCACTCCAGCCTGGGCAACAGAGTGAGACTCCATCTCAAAAAAAAAAAGAAAAAAAAATTAGTGAACTTTGTACCTGATAATTATTTCTTTAGATACTTTCTTTAGATACTTTAAATAATGATTTTACATAGATATATATGTATTTGTACATCTCATGGAAAATGTTAAAGACAAGTCAGATATGAAAGAAAGCTAGTTGTTCTAGAAAGAATGGCAACACTCCGAAGCACAAATGAAGGAAGTCTTGTTGACGGAACTAAAAGAAGCACAGGCAATTAGGAAAAACATTGAGAACTTAGATGTCAAGCTGGAAAAGAAAAAAATAAGTTAATGAGATACGCCCATCGAACTGTTTTGAAACATGTTGCTCAGAAAAGGAGGTCAAATTTATCTGTGTCTTGATCAAAATTTATGACTGGATCCCCCCCAAATCAAACATAGTTTGTAAAAGCAATGTCGTTTAATCGTTAAGACTGTGACCTCTGGAGCCACATTGCCAGGATTTGGACCTCAGCTATTGTTGTTATTGGTTAAGTCTCTGTGCCATTGTTTCCTCATCTATAAAACAGGAATAGTAAGAATTGGATCTCCCAAGATTGTTGAAAAGAGTAAATGAGATAAAATGTCTAAAAGTCTTAGACTAGTGCCTAAGCATAGAGTAAGTAAACTATTATATGAATTACAATAATGGTAATATTATTATTAATTTTAATAATACAACTACTGCTAATAAAAAAAGAGACAAGATCACAAGAAACAAACTAGAATGACTTCCCTGGAGAAACCCAGATCCAAAACCTCCTGAGTTGTTCTCTCACCAGTAGGACACATGAGACTATGCTGAATTAAATCAACTCTTAAAATGACTGAGGAACTAAGCCATTCCAGGAGAAGGTAGTCCTGGCCATAGGCACCAGGTAGATCCCGATGCTGAGACTGAGGTGAAAACAGAATTAGAAAGGAAACAAAATTGAGCTTCAATTTCTTTAAACTTAAACTTAAAAAATGGACAGAAACTTTACTTTTGGACTTTAATTTCTTTCTGGGATTTAATAATGGAAGTGAAACGTTCATTTCAAAGCTGGGCTGAGGATGTTGTTTCATAACCAATCTCTGGTGAGTATTTTAAGACTAATGGCTGAGTATATTTTGAAATAGAAATTAGAAAACGATTTTTTGGCTTAGGTTGTACCATGTCTGTAGAATCAGCTAATTTCTATCTCTTTCTGACCTATTTCAAAGATCACTGGAGTCCAGTGCTAAACTCTGCAGTTCACTGAGTAAGGAAGACACAGGGGAACAGACATAAGCAGGCTCATGAAGGTGGGGCAGGCTGGCCCACATGCTCAACTGGTCTCCCCAAGAGAAATATATGCCCAAACATAGGCTTGGCTATTTCACCCAATGGGATAAGAAGAAATAAAATATTGGAGAGTGAGAACTTCTGTTTTTCTCCTGCATTTCTGCTTCTACCAATAGATTTAATAAAACTCCTACAAAAACATCTTTTCCCCACTTGGGAGAGAGTTGGAAGGGAAGGAACACTTACGTATTTTCTCTCCAATCCATTCCTTTTTAAACCCTCCATTAGTTTCCTAGGACTGCCATAACAAAGTACTGCATACTGGGTGCCTTATTATTTCATAATTATTATTTCATAGTTCTTGAGGCTAGTATTCTGTAATCAAGGTGTGGTAGCGCCATGCTTTCTTCTGAAGACTCTAGGAAAGAATCCTTCATTGCCTCTTCCTAGCTTCTGGTGGGTGCCGGCAGTTGGCATTCTTTCCTGGCTTTGCAGCTGCATCATACCAATCTCTGCCTCTGTCTTCACATGGTTTTCTGCCCACTTGTGTGTTTCTGTGTCCTAATGAGTCTCTTCTTATAAGCACACAAGTCATTGCACTAGGGTACACACTAATCCAGTATGATTTCATCTTACATTGTTTTTTTCTTTGTTTTTTGAGATGGAGTCTTGCTCTGTCGCCAGGCTAGAGTGCAGTGGTGTGATCTCAGCTCATTGCAACCTCTGCCTCCTGGGTTCAAGCAATCCTCCTGCTTCAGCCTCTTGAGTAGCTGGGACTACAGGTGCATGCTACCACGCCCAGCTGATTTTTTGTATTTTTAGTAGCGATTGGGTTTCACCATGTTGGCCAGGATGGTCTTGATCTTGACCTCGTGATCCACCTGCCTCAGCCTCCCAAAGTGCTGGGATTGCAGGCGTGAGTCAGTGCGCTAGGCCAGTCTCATCTTACATTGATTACATCTGCAAAGACCTTATTTCCAAAGAAGATCACATCCGTAGGTACTCGGGTTTAGTGCTTAAACATATTTTTTGGTGGGGCACAATTCAACCTATAATACTCTCTCACAGAGGAGATGGTAATTCTGGTAACTTAGAACTTGACATTCACTGATGCATATTGAATGTTGGGCAGGCTTTTTATGCTTTATGGTTCAAGCTTGATGATATGCCACACTTAGTTTACTTTCTGCATGCAGGCACAAGTGGCTCTATTGTGTATGGTGTGGCTGAGTGGTATTTACACCTGGCGGGCCTACCCACATAGAAGAGAGAACCACTGTTCTCTGACTCGGATACAACTTCCTGCAACTGGGTGATCAATTCATATTGGGCCCAGGCTATGAAATCAGCTGCCTTCAGTTCAGAGGAAAGAGACCAGGAAGTCTCACTTCTGCTTCAGATCTAAACTGCATTCTCCAATATAGTTTACTAGAAACACCAAATTTGGAGGGGTTAAAGCCTGTTGGTCTGGTTTAATCAGGTAGTGCTTCGTTTCCTATTTAGGTTGCACTTCTGCATATGTTCCAGTACTGCATACCTATAACTCACTAAAAGGAAGAACTTATGGAAGAAGTGGTATTTGAGCAGAGATCTGGACACAGTGAATTAGCCAGCCATGATAAGGTGTTGAGGGAGAAAATTCCAGACAGGAAACAGCAAGTGAAAATGATGAGAGGTGGTAACACAGAGAATCTACGTAAAGGTCAGAGTTACCTGAGAAGAGTGAACAAAGTGAAGTGGGTTAGAAATGAGGTCACAGAAGGACGCAGGTCTGGAGTATGTAAGGCCTTGTAAGACCTGGCAAAATCTTTGTACTTCATTCTAAGTGTGATGGGAAGCTCTAGAGAGATTTTGAGCAAAGGGGTGACATTCCATGATTGAGGTTTCAAAGGGTCGTCCTGGTGTGGTGTGGAGGAGAGAAAGTAGAGCCAGACAGAGAGGTGATGGTGAGGAAAAGTCAGATTCAGAAGGTGAAAATGTCAGGCTACTGCTGATTAGATGTAGTGTGACAGATGAACGCTGTTAGATTCCAAACAGTGGACAGATCATTAAGTAAAAATTCTTGTTAATTATACAAGTTGAATAGCACAAAGTTGTGTCTCCCTGCAACTTCAGAATATGACCTTACTTAGAAATAGGACCTTTGTAGATGCAATCAAGTTACACTGAAGTCATACTCAATTAGGGTAGTCTCTAATTCAATGACTGGTGGACTTGTAAGAAGAGGGAAATGTGGACACAGAGACACACATGCACAAACGAAAGAACACTGTATGAAGATGGAGGCAGGAATTGGAGTGATGCCGCTGCAAGCCAAAAAATGCTAAGTGTTGAAAGAAAAACTTTAGACAAATTAAATGTAATATGGTTTGTTTGGGCGAATAATGATTTGTGAATTAGGCAGTCCCACCCCTTCAACCAGAACAAGCTCAGAGACACTCCAGCACCCACTACCATATGGTTGGAGAGAATTTATGGACAGAAAAAGGAAAGTGACCTACAGAAACTGGAAGTGAGGTACAGAAACAGCTGGATTGGCTATAACTTGGCATTTGTCTTGTTTAAACAGGGTTTGAACAGTTGGCTACCAGTGATGTGCTAAATCTCTGTTACTGTTGCAAGAGTAAGTTACAGTCTGTTTATACATACAGTTAGCCACAGTTCACTATGTATGGAGAAACCTTTAGGCTGAACTTGCAGTCACCTAATGAGTTCTTCCTGCTTGCTACACTGCTATACACTCAAAAACCAATTCACTGAGACCATGGCCATTGCAGTAAAGACAGAGTTTAATTGACACAAGCCCAGGTATATGGGAGAACTAGAGTTATCATTCAAATCAGTCTAAGAACTCAGAGGCTAGGGTTTTTATGGACAATCTGGTGGGTGGAGGATAGGGAATGGGTGCTACTGATTGGTTGGAGATGAACTCATAGAGGTGCAGAAAGCAGTCCTCGTGTTGAGTCCACCTCTGGGTGGGGGCCACAAGACTGGTTGAGTTGCAAGTCATGGGTTTAGGCAGAGTCAGCCTGCAAAACATCCCAAAAAAGCAACCTTAGGTTCTACAATAATAATGTTGTCTATAGCAGCAATTGGGAAAATCACAAATCTTGTGACCTGTGGCCACATGACTCCTGAGCAGTAACAGATTATAGAAACTTTGCCTACATTTTAGCAGAACTCAGGCCTCTCCCATAATCCTAATCTTGTGGCCTTTCATTAGTCTTACAAAGGTGGTTTCAGTCCTGGATCAAGAAGGGGGCCACTTTTAGAGAAGGCCTATTGTCATCCTCATTTCAAAGTTAAACTATAAACTAAATTCCTCCCACGGTTAGCTTGGCCTACATCCAGGAATAAGCAAAGACCACTTAGAAGTTAGAAGCAAGATGGAGTCAGCCATGTCAGACTTCTTTTTTTTCTTTTTTTCTGAGGTGGAGTCTGGCTCTGTCGCCCAGGCTGGAGTGCAGTGGCGCAATCTTGGCTCACTGCAAGCTCCGCCTCCTGGGTTCATGCCATTCTCCTGCCTCAGCCTCCTGAGTAGCTGGGACTACAGGTGCCCACCACCACGCCCAGCTAATTTCTCGTATTTTTAGTAGAGACAGGGTTTCACTGTGTTCGCCAGGATGGTCTCGATCTCCTGACCTCGTGATCTGCCTGCCTCGGCCTCCCAAAGTGCTGGGATTACAGGCGTTAGCCACCATGCCTGGCCTGTGTCAGACTTCTTTTACTGCCATAATCTTTGCAAAGGTGTTTTTAAACTTAAAATATGTAAAGAGGCAGCTTTAGGCTAAATTTAAGGCAAGGATTGCCAGTAAACACCAGATGCAGAAAGAAACAAAAGAGGATCTTGTCCTAGTACCTTTAGAGGGAGCATGTCCCGGCAGACACATTGATTAGAGGTTTCTAGCCTCCAGCCTTGCCAACATGGTGAAACCCCGTCTCTATTAAAAATACAAAAATGGGCCGGGCATGGTGGTGTGCGCCCATAGTCCCAGCTACTCGGGAGACTGAGGCAGGAGAATTGCTTGAATCTGGGAGGTGGATGTTGCAGTGAGCCGAGATTACCCTGCTGCACTCCAGCCTGGGCAACAGAGTGAGACTCTGTATAAAACAAAAAAGCAACAACAACAACAACAAAAAACACCCAACATGCTAATTAAGATGAATAATAATATTTTGTTTTAATTTGCTTTTCTTGAGTGCCAGTGACTTGGAGTCCTTAAGTCTTTTGAGCAGTAGCTCTTCTTTTTAGTTTTCTGTTCACACCCTTAGCCTTTTCACCATTGTTGTCTTTGTGTTTCCTCATTGATATGTATGAAATCTTTTCTTCAAAAGGTTTAACTCAAGGCTACATTTCCTACAGTGTAGTAAGGTTAAACTGTGTGTGGTAGTCTTTTGCAAACATTTCAGATTTTGTTTTATTTAAGTACAGATTAAAAAAAAAAAGACATGGACATGTTTTAAAGGAATTTGAAAGAAAGTTTCTCCAAAACTAGAATTGCTCATTTCACTTGCATGGTATTATAATATTAGAATGTATAATTGCAAAAATATTGCTTTTGGTAAAACTAAAAAAAAAAAAAAAGGATTCCTGGGGAATACATATCTTTTCATACACTATGCTTGCATATGAATTTTCTCTCTTCAAAGAAAAAGTCATGCTTTTCTGGTGCTTCTATTCTATATGTATGGAGGAGGCAGAAGAGGATACTTCAAAATTAGTGACTTTGCATAAGCACTGAATTTAAACT
This sequence comes from Rhinopithecus bieti, assembly GCF_001698545.2. Classification (NCBI taxonomy): domain Eukaryota; kingdom Metazoa; phylum Chordata; class Mammalia; order Primates; family Cercopithecidae; genus Rhinopithecus; species Rhinopithecus bieti. Next base: position 146,898 of record NW_016809121.1, on the reverse strand, counting down.
GAGATAATTTTTGGAATTAACTCTGAATTTAATAAAAATAAATACATAGTTTAAAATGTATAGTACATGGTATGCACTTTGAAGCTATGTACTTTCTTTAAAAAGTTGATGTTTAATGTTTTAAGTATAGAAATCATGTTTATAGTTTTTCTGATTACTTGCATTAAGTTAGAACTGATTCCAACTACTTATTCATATATCAAACTAAACTTTTAAAAACATAAGTTTGTAAACATCATTGGGCGTTGTATATGTGTATACACTGTCTTCCCAAATACAAAACTCAGAGTCATTGGCCATGTTTACCTACTTAATTTGTATAGAAGACTCGCAATTTTTGGATGGATTCTCTTATGAAGAGGTATTTGTAAATTGTTCAAAAATCTGAGATAAATTAGCCATGACTTAACGATAAGGCAAAAATGTCACTGAATGTGCTTACACTGTCATACTAATCAGCCTGCATGAGAGCATTTAGAGGTTGCAACTTTTGTTAATTTCTTTCTTTTTTTTTTTTTTTTTTTTAGTTGGAGAGTTGGAGGCTCACTGTGTTGCCCAGGCTGGAGTGCAGTGGCGCGAGCTCAGCTCACTACAGCTTCCACCTCCTGTGTTCAAGGTATTCTCATGCCTCAGCCTCACGAATAGCTGGGACTACATGTGTGCGCCACCAAGCCTGGCTAATTTTTTGTATTTTTTAAGTAGAGATAGGGTTTCACCATGTTGGCCAGGGTAGTCTTGAACACCTGACCTCAAGTGATCTCCCTGCTTCAGCCCTCCAAAGTGCTGGGATCACAGGCATGAGCCACTGTGCCTGGCCAGATTTACTCTTTACTGTTAACAGGAGCTCAGACTGTGAAGTTAGACATTGCTTTCTCAAAGACCGTTGGTTTGTAAATTATTTTTGTCTCGTAGAGAAACAAATATTATCTTTCTAGTAGAAGAGATAAAGCCCAAAAGTTATGGTTTTATTGCCGTGACAGGTATTAATCAGTATTTTTAAAATCTGATTTAGCAATCTTTTTTCAGCATTCTTTCTTTCATTGACTTGTATATACTAGTCTCTCCTTTCTTCTTTTGAACCAACTTTACCATTCTTCTATTTCCCTCATTAAGCATACATCTTTGATGTATGCTCACTAATATTCGTATGAGGGTCTTGTTGTTAATTTTGGAAATGCATACTTTCACAAAATGAGAACCTAGAAATAATAGATACTGTGGTTAAGCCACAACCATGTCTGCCCCAAGTGAATTTCCTCCCAGATGCACCTGGTATAACACATAATGACAATTTAAAAAATTAGACTATTACAATGACAGTAATTTTAAAAAATACATTGAGAATTTTATTTTAATAAACATTTTTTTCCTTTTTTCTTTTTGGGGACAGAGTCTTGCTCTGTCACCAGGCTGGAATGCAGTAGCACAATCATAGCTCACTGCAGCCTTGACTTCCTGGGCTCAGGAAGTCTCACCTCACCTCAGTCTCCTGAGTAGCTGGGACTACAGGCATGTGACACCATGCTTGGTTTGCTTATTTATTTGTTTAGTATTTTCTGATAGAGATAGGGTCTCTCTATGTTGCCCAGGCTGATCTCAAACTCCTGGGCACCTCCCACCTCCACCTCCCAAAGTACTGGGATTACAGGTGTGAACCACTGAAACAGCCTTTGAAAAATTGTGACTGAGACCATGAAAGAGATCTATCTTAATTGACTCCATCTTGCTTCTGACCTCCAAGCTGTCCTTGTTCATTCCTGGGCACACACTGAACTAACTTTTAGAGAAACTTATAGTTTAAAACAAAGACGATAACAGCACTTTCCCGAAGCAGACCTTCTTGCCTGGGGACTAGATTGCCTTTGTAGGACTAACATTAGCTGCAATACTAGAAATTATGGTTTAGGAGTCATGCAGCTGGAGCAAGAATCTGACCCTCCCTAAACTGCTACTAAGATCATTCCTTGAGAAATTTTGCAGACCCTGCACTTGATGGATCATCGGGCGCTACCCAGACTGATTAACTGGATCATCTGATCTTGTGGCCCCCATTCAGGGACTGACTCAATACAAGAAGCAGCTTCCACTACCTATTATTTCATCCCTGACCAATCAGCATTCCTGGCTCACTGGTTTCTCCCACCCACCAAATTGTCCTTAAAAACTCTGCTCCCCGAATGCTCAGAAAGACTGATTTGGCTAATAATAAAACTCTGGCCTCCCACAAAGCCAGCTCTGCATGAATTACTCTTTCTCTATTGCAATTCCCCTGTCTTCATGAATTGGCTGGAAGCAGTGGGCAAGGTGAAGCCCTTGGGTGGTCACACCACCCTGCCCAGATTAATGAACTTTTTGATGACAGGTTTGATTAGAGGATGAGAAGAAAGCAGTGTCAACTGGAACATGACAAGTTTCACAAATTTGGAAAGAAGAACTTTATTTCTCATAAAGGGCTGCAGTCTGCAGGGTGGCCATTCTGATAGGCTGGGAAGAGTAGCCTCTGGGCAGAAGCCAGAAACTGCACTTCACAGGAGGAGCAAAAAGGATAGGAATTTGTGCTGAGCATGGTAGCTGAATAGCCATATTTATGAAACTCTAGGAGTATCCATTAATATTTATGATAGGCGAAACATGCACATGTCCAATTGAGCTTCATCCAGTCATGAGTAGCACGCACAAAAAATGGCAGCATTAGCATGATCCACGGGTGGAGATTTTGGGCCTCTGGTATCAAAAGGTGAAGCACAGAACACAGAAAGTCTCAGTGTGCAGCCTCCATAGACTGGCTAAAGCCACTCTGTGGTCAGTGGTCTCCTAGCACTAGTGAAGGCTGGTGGATTGTTTTGTTGAAATCTCAAAAGGGAAAGGCAGCATCAGGTGGTTGGTTGAAAACAGCCATGCAGTGAGTCTTTAGAGAGAACCAGTTTCTGTTTAGCCCTATGGAAGAAAGCCTAACAGCGGTTAGCGAGGGAGGGGAGTGTTCTACTACCCTCTGCATCATGACCAGGAATACACTTTGAAGGTTTCTCCAGTGTCCCCTTAGCAAAGAGGGAGTCTGTTCAGTCAGTGGGTGTGTGGTGGGGAAGGAGCTTAGGATTTTATTTTTATTTCTCAGTAGGTAGTGGGAGGCATTTATAGTCATCTATCCTGATAAAACATTTTAAACATGCTCAATACTTTTAGACATTTAATCCCATTGGTTCTTTATTGTTCACTCTTATCTCAGAGTTGCTGGTGTATGTTCCTTGATGTGGGTGTATTTTCACATCAATTTAAAAAGTTTTATTTTTTTTCAGTCACAGGCAGGGTTACTGGGTATAAATATTAACTCAGCATTATGTGGCAGGTACTCTTATTAACACATCTGCTTTACAAATGAGGAAACTGAGGTATGATAAGCTAAGTAATTTACAGCCGTCAAACTAGTAATTAAGAAGCAGAAATATCCACTCAGGCAGGTTGAGGCCAGAATCCACCTACTTATCCTCATACAAGCTGACCTGACTCTCAATGCTGCCTTTGGAAATGGAACTCAATTATCTCAGGTCGCCAGGAGGGAAAATTGAGGTCCAGGAGGCTTCAAGCAATTTGCTCAAGGTTAACTAGTTCATTAGTAGTGACTGGGGTTATTTTGTTTCACAATAAAAAAAAAGAAAAGAAAAGGAGGAAGCTAGGATACCAAGAAGCAGTGAGATCTTTTTGTGATAGTTGAACAAAGGCTGGAAGTGAGTAAATTCAAAGGAGAGGAAATTATTAATCAAAGTGGGTTTACATGTTTAAAAGTTGCCTCGGGTAGAATTGACTGAAATGTGCAGCAATAAAGGTAGAAGAAACTGGGTGCAGTGGCTCATGCCTGTAGTCCTAGCACTTTGGGAGGTTGAGGTGGGAGGATCACTTGGGCCTAGAAGTTCAAGACGAGCCTGGGAAACACAGGGAAACTTTGTCTCTACAAAAAATAAAAGCAATTAGCCAGGTGTGGTGGTGTGCACCTGTAGTCCCAGCTACTTCAGAGGCTGAGCTGGGAGGATTGCTTGAACTTGGAAGGTCAAGGCTGCAGTGAACAATGATTGTGCTAATGAACTCCAGCCTGGAAGACAGAGCAAGACCCTGTCTCTAAAATAAATAAAATAAAATAAAATAAAAGTAGAAGAAAAGGTTGAATACAGAGACAAGGCAGACAGGAAAGAACAATGTTGTGAAAGTGCCTCTCTGTAAGGTGTTATCTGGGGTGAGGGATATTGTGTGGTGGTGCTATTCCAGCACAGCAGTGTTCTGTAGAGACCGTACAGAGCAAAGACCAGGGGAAGGTCAGCAGTGCATAAGATGTTCAGAAAGACAGGCTTCAGGTCTTGAACGCATCTTCACAGTCATCTATGTCTTTTCACAGTTATATTGCTATAGTAAAGCACTTTTCATGAATGCTATTGCTGATGATAAAACTCTAACTTATATAAAATAGGTCATTTTCAAACTACTTATTGCACAGAACATCTTACTTTATAAGCCTTCAGTAGGCCTTTATTAGAGTCCATGGTCCACCAATTGTGGATTGGTAGCAAGAAAAGTGCAGAGATTTCCAGCTCAAGAAAATGAGTTTAGTGTATGACGATTAACAACTTGTTTACATTTATTTTCCTGGTTGGTGTCTTAAATAAATGAGTTCATTGAATGTCTTTATTCTTAGGAAAGGCATGCTGAAGTATTTAGGAGTGAGTTGTTATTGTAATATTTTCAACCTATTTCCAGAGGTGTATATATATACACATGTATGTGTATGTGTGTGTGTGTGTGTGTGTGTATATATATATATATATATATATATATAGAGAGAGAGAGAGAGAGAGAGAGAGAGAGAGAGACTCTAAATGTGGTAAAATGTCAATTCCTGAATCTAGGTGAAGGATATACAGGTATTCATTGTACTACTTTCAACATTTTGTAAGCTTGAATTTTAATACAAGTGGAAAAGATAAAACAGTGTTATAAACCAAAAATAAAGTTCTAAGCCCCACAACCAACTGATGGAACCCCCTCTTGGCCAATGGATTCCGAAGTAAACCTGAAAATCTAGTTCAGGTCATGATGGGAAGGGGTGAGGATGAGACACGCCTCATTATACCCTCTTCTCTTTGAAATCCAGGCACAACTGACCAACATTAACACTAAAACAGAGATCGTAAGACTGACAAGACAGGCTTTTTGTAGCAATAAGACATCAAGTATAAGCATCACATGACAGATAGCAGGCCCAAAAAGAAATAAAGGTATTTTACCCCAAAATATATTTCTTGGACACAACTGGAAATGGTTTTGCAAAGCTGTCTCTTGTGGGGAAAGGCTTCATCCTGTAGAGAATCCCCCTTCCTCTCCAGGTCTTTCCTCTCATCCAAGAGAGACTTAACTAAGAGTCTGGCATCTTTTTAGGCTTGATAAGAGCTCTCAAGTCTGCTACAAGGAGGCTTCATCTGCATGATAAAACCTTTGTTTCCACAACCCCTTATCTTAACCCAGGCATTTATTTCTATTCATTCCAGGCCTTCAGATAATAACTCTTTCAACCAACCGATTGCCAATCAGAAAATCTTTGAATCCACCTGTGACCTGAAAGTTCCCCACCCCATCTTCCAATTGTCCTGCCTTTCTGGACCAAACCAATGTACATCTTAGATGTCTCCCTAAAATATAAAACCAAGCTATAGCCCAACTACCATGGGCACGTGTTCTCAAGATCTCCTGGGGCTATGTCATGGGCCATCAGTCACTCACATTTGGCTCAAAATGAATCTCATCCAATATTTTACAGAGTTTGACTCTTTTCATTTACACTATAATGAGTAGAAAAGATTCTTTCAGATTCTAGATTATGTTTTATATCAAGAATTGTAGTCCTGAGTGTTATTATTTTAAGCCAATGATTATTCCATAATTTTGTCTTATTTTAAACATTTTCTCATTTTAAAATTATTTTTAAAAATTTTGATAATAGCTATTATTTATTTAATACTTATTTATTAGGAATTTTACATATATTACCACTAATCCTCACAAGAGTTCTGAAAGGTATGTATTATTGTCTCAATTTTTCAGGTAAGAAAACACATTTATTTGCCCTTGGTCACTTGCAACTATAAACGTTAGTGCCATGATTTGTGCCTAAGTGTGTTGGAATACAAACTCTGAGCTCTTCTCATTACATCACCTGATCCTCATGATAAGGAACTTCATTTGTAAGTTGGTGGGTAGGTGGTCCTTTGGAGGAGAGCCCTTTAGGCCAATTAAAATCTATTAAAACTTATTATTTTATGCCAAATGAGCAGGAAAACTAGTTCTGCTGCTTTTATCTGTATCTCAAAGTCTTAACAACAAAGTTATCGAAATCTGAAGATCTCTCCAAAACCTTCTTATGAAGGTTCCATGCCTTATTTAATTGTATTAATTATCATAAGCAAGAGGTAATATACCAACTGCATGTTTAATAGTACTATTTCAACATACATTGATATTTGGTTGTTTCTTCTAATTTTCTACTTTCAAACATGCATATTGTTATCATTAAGTGGCACTTTCTTCCCATAAGGCAAAGCATTAATCATTCATTCAACAAATACTTATCGAGCACTTAATAAGTGCTTATCACACCATGTGTGCATTTTATGGAACATTCTATTGCAATCTTAACTACATTTTGTTCCCATTAAAGATAGTAACATTACACAATTTTCTTCCCCTTCACAATTTTAAAGTTTTCTGGCAGTAGCAAAGCTTTCATAGGATAGTTTTCTGGTGAACTATTTTTTAATATATTTACCCATAAACTCCAAATTAAACAAGAATATTTAAGTCCACAGTTCAAGAAAATTCACAAAGTTTTTCAGAGTTATTGATAAAGCCCCAGGATATTTTAAAAGAAAGGATCCTGTAATCCCAGCATTTCGGGAGGCTGAGGAGAGTGTATCACCTGAGCCCTGGAGTTCAAGACCAGCCTGGGTAATATGGCGAAAACCTGTCTTTACAAAATTAGCCAGGCCTGGTGGCACTCACCTGTAGTACCAGCTACTCAAGAGGCTGAGGTAGAAGGATCTCTTGAGCCAAGGGAGGTCTTTGCAGTGGTCTGTGTTTGTGCCACTGCACTCCAGCCTGGGTGACAGAATGAGATCCTGTCTCAAAAAATAATAAACAAACAAACAAATAAGTAAAGGATCTTCTTGACTTTGGGATGATTTCAGTAGAGAGGACAGACGAGAGATGATCCCTTAGAATCACCTCTAAAATTGTGTGCTTAGATATATGATGAGTAGTAGTGAGTGTAGGCATTCCTGTTTTATTTTACATTATTGGGGAAAAAAGTGTATTTTCTTGAAATTTTGCTCATTAAGCTTGGGTATATGACTGCCATTGAGGTAAAGAAGCTTATCTGTAATGGATAATTTTCTCAAGCCCTGCTTGATGAAGTGAGATGCTGCCAAGATTCTCTTTACCATCAGCTCCAGGGATTTTGAGCTCATTCATCTGCAGATCTTTCTCCCTTTAAATGCAAAGTTAGAGTTCACTACTGGATGTGCCTCAACTTGTGTTTGCATTTACTTAAGTTTATTTATTTTTTCTCATTTAGAGCTTGAATTGTAAACTCTGCTTTAGAAGCAGTACCAGTCTTCTTCCCTCCCTCCATTTCATCCATCCCAGGAGCATTCAGAGAGCATTCTTAGAGGTGAATCTGTAAAGGGGAATTAAAGGCAAGCATTGATTCCAGGAAAGACAGAGCAACAACAGCTTTTGCTTCTAGGGCTACAGTGGCTTTGCCAACAGTAAGAAGAGTCTCAGAAATTGAGAAAAAATTAAGAAATAGATTATTTCTCTTGAGTCATGTCATTGACCACATTTCCAGGCTCTTCCTTCATTTTAGTTATGAAGCTTACCCTTTTCAATGACCCAGTGGCCTAAATCTCTAGGCAGCCTTAATTAAGGATACAATTTTCAGCTGAGAAACCAAGTTACATCAAGATGTTAAGTTTTTTTTCATAGATGTTAGTGTTTTAAAAAAACAGATATGTTGAGAAGGCAAAGTGTCACTTATAGGTGATTTTCAGAATCAAAAGGATCCTTTGATATGCTTCTAGTTAAAACATGTTGGCAATTTTCTACTTGATAATTGATGCACTATTGAGGTCATCACTAATCATTAAAATATATGGATGGGTCACTTATGATCAGATATTGGAGAACTTGTTGTTATCTAGGTCACACAATTTTAGAAAGTCCAGGAAAATGTCCCTGACTCTCATTATCTGCCATATCCGACAGCAGTGATGTAGACATTGGATTCTTTAATTTGGGATTTGTCCTTTCCAGGACTGATCAGTGGATATCCAAACACTGTGGATGTGGTAAGGGATATATAGTTATTGCTCTTTTCACCTTAGAATAAGTTACTTCATCTGTTGTCTGGAGAATGAATGGAACAAGACTGAAAGGGATTATATATTAACCATCACTTATCAGCCAGAGTGCCATATGAGGCCTCTGAATAGAGTTGGGATAGATAGATGGATAGAGACATAAAACCTAATCTCAGCTTTGCTATAATCAACAGGGCATCCTTGTGAAAGTCACCTCCCTTCTCTGGGTCTCAATTTTGTAATTTTAAAAAAGGGTATTAGATTAGAATGATCTCTCAGTTCCTGCACAGTAATGTGAACCCCAAAGATCTGAGACAGATCTCAGCTAATTTAGAAAGTTTATTTTGCCAAGGTTGAGGACACACACATGTGACAGAGCCTCAGGAAGTCCCAACATCATGTGCCCGAGATGGTTAGAGCATAGCTTGGTTTTGTACATTTTAGGGAGACATAAGACATCAATTGGCATATGTAAAATGAACATTAATTTGGTCCAGAAAGGCGGGACAACTGGAAGCAAAGGTAGGACAACTCAAAGTGGGGACAGGCTTCAGGGCACAGGTTGGTGAGAGACAAACGGTTTCATTCTTTTGAGTTTCCGATTAGCCTTTTCAAAGGAGGCAATCAGATATGCATTTATCTCAGTGAGCAAAAGGATGACTTTGAACAGAAGGGAAGCAGGTTGACCCTAAGCAGTTCCCAGCTTGAATTTTCCCTATAGCTTAGGGCTTTTGGGGCCCAAGATATTTTCCTTTCACATATCCCCCCTTTTCTTTCTAAAATCTTTTGGAGAAAGCATTTTAGAAGAAAATGAGCCTCCGGTTCCAAGTTTTGTCTGATCTCTCATGGCTAGGTGGTTTATTCCTAGGCACGTAAGTCCTGAGTTATTAGGAAAGGTCATTTTAGAAGGTTGTGAAGTCTCATGTTCTATGAAGAGAANAGGATCCTGTAATCCCAGCATTTCGGGAGGCTGAGGAGAGTGTATCACCTGAGCCCTGGAGTTCAAGACCAGCCTGGGTAATATGGCGAAAACCTGTCTTTACAAAAATTAGCCAGGCCTGGTGGCACTCACCTGTAGTACCAGCTACTCAAGAGGCTGAGGTAGAAGGATCTCTTGAGCCAAGGGAGGTCTTTGCAGTGGTCTGTGTTTGTGCCACTGCACTCCAGCCTGGGTGACAGAATGAGATCCTGTCTCAAAAAATAATAAACAAACAAACAAATAAGTAAAGGATCTTCTTGACTTTGGGATGATTTCAGTAGAGAGGACAGACGAGAGATGATCCCTTAGAATCACCTCTAAAATTGTGTGCTTAGATATATGATGAGTAGTAGTGAGTGTAGGCATTCCTGTTTTATTTTTACATTATTGGGGAAAAAAGTGTATTTTCTTGAAATTTTGCTCATTAAGCTTGGGTATATGACTGCCATTGAGGTAAAGAAGCTTATCTGTAATGGATAATTTTCTCAAGCCCTGCTTGATGAAGTGAGATGCTGCCAAGATTCTCTTTACCATCAGCTCCAGGGATTTTTGAGCTCATTCATCTGCAGATCTTTCTCCCTTTAAATGCAAAGTTAGAGTTCACTACTGGATGTGCCTCAACTTGTGTTTGCATTTACTTAAGTTTATTTATTTTTTCTCATTTAGAGCTTGAATTGTAAACTCTGCTTTAGAAGCAGTACCAGTCTTCTTCCCTCCCTCCATTTCATCCATCCCAGGAGCATTCAGAGAGCATTCTTAGAGGTGAATCTGTAAAGGGGAATTAAAGGCAAGCATTGATTCCAGGAAAGACAGAGCAACAACAGCTTTTGCTTCTAGGGCTACAGTGGCTTTGCCAACAGTAAGAAGAGTCTCAGAAATTGAGAAAAAATTAAGAAATAGATTATTTCTCTTGAGTCATGTCATTGACCACATTTCCAGGCTCTTCCTTCATTTTTAGTTATGAAGCTTACCCTTTTCAATGACCCAGTGGCCTAAATCTCTAGGCAGCCTTAATTAAGGATACAATTTTCAGCTGAGAAACCAAGTTACATCAAGATGTTAAGTTTTTTTTCATAGATGTTAGTGTTTTAAAAAAACAGATATGTTGAGAAGGCAAAGTGTCACTTATAGGTGATTTTCAGAATCAAAAGGATCCTTTGATATGCTTCTAGTTAAAACATGTTGGCAATTTTCTACTTGATAATTGATGCACTATTGAGGTCATCACTAATCATTAAAAATATATGGATGGGTCACTTATGATCAGATATTGGAGAACTTGTTGTTATCTAGGTCACACAATTTTAGAAAGTCCAGGAAAATGTCCCTGACTCTCATTATCTGCCATATCCGACAGCAGTGATGTAGACATTGGATTCTTTAATTTGGGATTTGTCCTTTCCAGGACTGATCAGTGGATATCCAAACACTGTGGATGTGGTAAGGGATATATAGTTATTGCTCTTTTCACCTTAGAATAAGTTACTTCATCTGTTGTCTGGAGAATGAATGGAACAAGACTGAAAGGGATTATATATTAACCATCACTTATCAGCCAGAGTGCCATATGAGGCCTCTGAATAGAGTTGGGATAGATAGATGGATAGAGACATAAAAACCTAATCTCAGCTTTGCTATAATCAACAGGGCATCCTTGTGAAAGTCACCTCCCTTCTCTGGGTCTCAATTTTGTAATTTTAAAAAAGGGTATTAGATTAGAATGATCTCTCAGTTCCTGCACAGTAATGTGAACCCCAAAGATCTGAGACAGATCTCAGCTAATTTAGAAAGTTTATTTTGCCAAGGTTGAGGACACACACATGTGACAGAGCCTCAGGAAGTCCCAACATCATGTGCCCGAGATGGTTAGAGCATAGCTTGGTTTTGTACATTTTAGGGAGACATAAGACATCAATTGGCATATGTAAAATGAACATTAATTTGGTCCAGAAAGGCGGGACAACTGGAAGCAAAGGTAGGACAACTCAAAGTGGGGACAGGCTTCAGGGCACAGGTTGGTGAGAGACAAACGGTTTCATTCTTTTGAGTTTCCGATTAGCCTTTTCAAAGGAGGCAATCAGATATGCATTTATCTCAGTGAGCAAAAGGATGACTTTGAACAGAAGGGAAGCAGGTTGACCCTAAGCAGTTCCCAGCTTGAATTTTCCCTATAGCTTAGGGCTTTTGGGGCCCAAGATATTTTCCTTTCACATATCCCCCCTTTTCTTTCTAAAATCTTTTGGAGAAAGCATTTTAGAAGAAAATGAGCCTCCGGTTCCAAGTTTTGTCTGATCTCTCATGGCTAGGTGGTTTATTCCTAGGCACGTAAGTCCTGAGTTATTAGGAAAGGTCATTTTTAGAAGGTTGTGAAGTCTCATGTTCTATGAAGAGAAAATGCAGAGAGGAAGGGAGAAAAAAAAACAACAAACAAAAGAACAATCCTGGATAATTGACATAGGCCACATTACTCTGAAGTCCATACATTAGTAGGTAGGTATGAAAGTGGTTTATGTAAGTAAATAGGTTGCTGTTATTTTCTTCTGAAGTTTAAGTTGTCTAGCTTCAGTTCACAGGGCTTTTCAAAAGCACAGTTTAGTTTTCAGTGACTGCAAATTAGGAAAATGGGGAAAAAAGCAGGGGAAAAAATGAAAATGCTATATTGAAGAGTTGTAGCCAAGAAAATTAGAATTCAGTCCAAATGGTAGAAAATAATAAAATGGAAAACATTAGGCAAGATTAGAATCTAACAACAGGTGTACTATAGTTTTTGAAATGTAAGTTTTCTCTCTCCAATTTCCCATTTTTACTAAAGACAAATCATGGTAGAACTGTTTTGTTTTATTATACTGGGTCTGATTATTTGTATACAGTACAGTGAGAATAATTATTTTTTTACATAGGCTTTTATTTTATTTATTTATTTGAGATGGAGTCTCCCTCTGTCACCCAGGCTGGAGCGCAGTGGGGTGATCCTGGCTCACTGCAACCTCTGCCTCCCAGGTTCAAATTATTCTCATGCCTCAGCCTCCTGAGTAGCTGGGCTTACAGTTGTACACCACCACACCTGGTTAATTTTTGTATTTTTGGTAGAGACAGGGTTTCACTATGTTGGCCAGGCTGGTCTAAAACTCCTGACCTCCAGTAATCCACCTGTCTCAGCCTCCTAAAGTGCTGGGATTACAGGTGTAAGCCACTGTAGCTGGCCTTACATAGGCTTTTAAATTGGATTTGATGGAACTGTGTTCCATAGAAGGAGTCCCAGATGAAACTTTCTAAAGCTGAGCCAGGCCATGGAGTTGTGCCATTAAATACCTATGAGTTCAATGATCCTTTCCTCCTGAGGTTCCAAGATAAACTTAGGGCTCCTGGGCCTGTTAGCAAGTGACATTCCTTACTTGCCACAGGTCAGAAAACATGTACAGGGACTATATAGACAAATGTATGAGGCCAGTTTTCCCAAGGGTCTTTTATTTGTTCCATAAGTTAAGTTTCATTCCTTAAAGAAAAGCACACCGTTTCAGTAAAAGCCTTGGTAAAATAACCAGTTTCTCGAGTTGTGTCCTGTTACAAATGAAAAGAGATTCTTATTACACTTACGCAAAAAACTATATTGTCGTAAGTTAAGAATACTCACAAATAGGTTCCAAATTTTGAAGAAATCAGGTAGAGAGAAAGAAATATGCTCTACATTTTGTTCACAGGAGTATAACTTACTCAATTATTAAAAGCTGTAAACAGCTTAAAAGTTTTGACTCTGAGAAACAAAGAATCAGCAATATTTTAACCAAAAAGTTAAAAAGATTACTTTAGTCTTCTATTAGTTCAGTTCATGCAGTTTACTCCTCTTCTCCTTGATATTCATGAATATGTCAGCCCTGCATGAGAGTATTGAAATTGTTTTCGTCTATTGTAATGTCAGAATCTCCAAAGTTATCAGAAATCTGCTTTTAAGGACACCTGTTAGAGTTTTATAGCTGATTATAAAACCACCTTCTAAGGAGAAACAAAACAAGACAACAATTGTCCACGGATGATGAAAAGGTTTTATGGCAGTCATAGTCAAAGACACAATTGACAAGGAAATTTGTTACCTCTGTGGCACACAATAATTTAACATAACAATTAAAATTATCACTGATAATGTACACTATTATAATTATTACTGATAATGTACAGTCATATCAGAAATATAGAAGTTTCCCATGATTTTGGAACATATAGCAGTAACATATTTATACAGATACAGCCTAAAAAAAAACAAATGCCATTTCATATTTGACAATGTTTCCTGTGTAATTTGTATACCAAATAAGCCAAATTATATCATTTTGGACTTTAGGGAACCTAAAGTTCAGAAAAGACATAAGTTATCATTTGATTTTGGAAAGTTTGTCAAATATCAAAGGTTTAAAACACTTGATGTCACAGGTAATTGTATAATAAATCATTCATTTGACCAAAATGATAACTTAAGAATTTCAAAAAAAGATATTAGGTTCCCTAAGGTCCAAAAAAAGGAAAAAACCTTCATTCTTTGAGAGAGGAGACTGAATTTTCCAAACAATAAAGCCCTAATAAAAACAATATGAAGCCAATTAGATTTATTTTCCCAAATTTTATAAACAATTTGTAAAATTTTAATCTTAACCATAAGATATAACTTCCATAAGCCTTTCATAACTTTTATTTAGGAGGTGGTAAATCTGAAATGGGCCCATATGCTGGTATTGCCTAAGTATGCCTTTGACATTAATTATTTATTCGTAGAGAAACTGAACTTACTTTATCTCCCAATATCGGCCCTTCTGATGTCGCACTGCCACCTCTTCCTTGATAGTCTCTGGGACTTGAGGACTTGAATAGCTTTAATTTCTGTCTGTGTTTCAGGAAAGCAGTTTATTTTGATTGGCATCTTCTACCAGACCTGAAAATGGGGCTTTAATTACCATCAGTGTTTAAAATTTAGCAGGACTCTGTGTTCTTTTTAGACAGGAGTCAAAGCCCTGTAACTCAATTTCACAAGTACCTTAAAAGCACATACAGAGAGATACATAGATGTAATAACCTTAACTAAAAAAAAAGATTAATTTCAGTTTTTTTCCTAAGAAAACCAAACCATATTAATAATAATATGACAACTTGATTATTTAAAACTTTGGGGTTTTAAAAAAATAAATCCTCTTACTGTAACTTACACATACCATTCGTGACATGCTTGAACTGTCTGGTTTGTCCTGAACATCCCTCTTTCTTAAATAAGCAATCATTTTACTTTAGGACTAAATTTACCATACAAGATTCTTTTGTATATGAAATTATTTCTCATTAAGCTTTCTTACCAAGAAAAACCTACTTATTTTTATAACTTTCTTTACATCTTTTTTATTTCGTGGTTCCTTTTACCTTGTTTTATACATGACCTTTAAATAAGCTTTGAATTAGATAAAAATTGCTCACCTTCTTTTTTAAAGGACACATCTTTTTTTTTTAAGAATGTTTTCCTACAAATATGTTTTTATTGGAAAATACCCAAATAACAACGTATCTTTTATTTAATTTAATATAACTTTAGATTCTAAATTATAACAAGTTTGTATACAAATATTTATCCTATTACATTTACCTAATTATTTCATTTAAATGTTTACCTAGAGTGTTTATGAAAACTGTGATAGTTATCATTTAAGTTATGGATCCGTCATTGCAAAATTATAACTGAGACAGTGAAGAAAATTTGACTTCGCTGACTCCATCTTGCTTTTAACCTTCAAGCTATCCTTGTTCATTCTTTGGTGTAGACTGAACTAACTTTGGGAGGAATTTATCGTTTAGCTTTAAAAACAGACTATAACAAACTTTACTGCCTGTGGACTAGACCACTTAAAGCCACAGGATTAAAAGTTATTATAATCTTATTAAATTCAAGATGTAGCTATTTTTAATAAACCAATATTATTGTCTTATTTAATTAAAGATTACACAAGCAAAGATCATTCTGTTTTGTCCTGGATTTATAGTTTTGTAATCTCTATAACAAATTTTGACACCTTAGAGTACTTGTCAGGGATAAGTATAAAATTGCTTGACTAATAAATGCTAACAAAAATGTATACTGCCAAATTCTTAAGACATTTCTAGTATTATTTTACCAATAATTTTAAAGCCAGTTTATTTATTAAAGATTTTACTTAAGTCATGTGAACTTGAAAAGCATTTTACTAGTCTTTTTTTAGTATCTGATTTTAATGCTTTTATTTTTTAAGCCAATTAATTAGAGCTCTTTTATATATTTTTAGTAGTGAAATATTGTGTACACAGCACATATATACAAGTATTAGGCATGCCAGTAGAAGTACATCTTATAGATTCAGAAAGACTTCTATTTTTTTTCCTTTTGAAAAAAAACCTTACCCTAGGCCATTGTCAGCTAAATAGCCTTACATTTGCATAGTAAAGGAAATAACTCTGGTGAAAATCAGATAATAAAATTTACATCATAAGGTATGAAGAGAAAGTCTGGTGAGTTATAGGAAAATTAGAACGGATTTAATGGCCAATTAAACATAAAATTATAGAAGTCTATTTATAGGCCCTCAAATCTATACACATACACATATACATATACACATACACACAAAAAGATTCTATAGCTTTTACTTCAGTACTCTAGCCTTTTGATACATACACATTAGCCAGCTTGCAAAAATCAAAACATTTTAAAAAATACCTGTTAGATCCAAACAGTTGTTTTTATCTCAGTAGAAATGTAACAGCAGATTTAAAACAGGCAGAAATGAAAATAGAGGTAAAGGGAACCTAGGAACTCTATAGTTTACAGGTTGACTTCAGGGCACTTTTTCATTAATGTAAATGTACACAAAGACCATATTACTTCCATTTTACTCTGGCAAGTAGAAGTGCCATAAAACCTACAGAGTGCTTGAAAGCAGGTCATTCTCCTTGTTTTCTCCTAATTCTTAGATTATCTGTTTCCTGCCTTTTTTTTTTTTTTTTTTTGGTCTCAAAAGGAGGAACTGAGCTGTGACCTGGGGTTTTTGTGTGGTGGATTGATGCATGCTGCTTGTAGGCAGGACTCCATAGTGTGTCACCTCTGAATTGTTTCCACCCGCTTAAGTGTCTCAGTTTCTCTCCCTTTTCAGACCTCTGAGAGGGCTCAAAATGCCGGGTAATCAGCCTTATATGTGTTTCCTGGATGAGCTATTTTTAAAATTAATTTTTGTTGGGGATTTTCCTGCAGGGCCACTGCACGTCGTTATAGGGGTCAACCCCTCAGACACTCTCACAAGGGCCCTTGTCACCCATGGGTGCCTTTCGGTTGGGAGGCCCTTTCTCTTCAGAGCTGAGAAAACTTTGTCTCTCATTTACCTATGAAAACAACAGTTCAGTTCCTCATGCAAATGCACACAGACAAACCTAACTGAGATTATTTTGGGAGGAAAAGCAATAAAGAAAATCTTTTAGAATGTATCACCGAACTAGAATTAGGATCCTTAAAATAAACAACTTCGTAGGAGAAAAAGAAAAAATGACAGCCAAGACTGTCCTGTAAACTGTATTCAGCCACTTGTAAATTTGTAGCTCTCATTTGACATTATACACACCAAGGTCAAATCCTGTCACAGTGAAAGGTTATCTCTGGTATTCTCAAAACCATAGAGGTCAGGTCATGCAATACAGGAGAACGGAGCTTTAGACCAAAGAAGAATCTGCCCATGGCTCTTAAAACTCCACAAAGAAAATAGAACACCCCAAAAGGGGTGAGTGGCACCTTTGTTCTGAATTATTTAAAGGGGTTCAAGTCATTAGAAGCCTTCTCTAGATTTTTTTGGTATTGCAGGAAGCAAACATAAAAACCGAATGCGTGCTTTTTTGTTTTCTGTTTTTTTTTCTTTTGCAGCTGTAAGGAATTTTGGCCAGATTAAAGAAACCTTGTTACCTATAATTTTGATTTCTTACTCTTATTTGATCAAGTCAGGTAGAGTTGATCAAACCTGATGGGAGAAAAACCAGAACAAACAACAACAACAACAACAACAACAAAACTCCAACAATATGATCACTGAGTGCTGTAATGGTAAGGAGAAATTAAGATCAGCTGGTTGTTAAACTTTAGCCAAGACAAAAACTCCCATTCAGCTGCTTACATAGGGATGGCTCTCAGGCTGAAGAATGCTTTCTGCCATTTTAGAAGCAGGAAAAAACTCAAACTCATCTTCCCTGCTGGGAGCGAGCTCAAACTCTGCCTTCCGTGGTCATCGTCATGGAAACAGGAAATCTTGCCTTCCTAGTTGGAAGCAAGTAAAACTTCAAAAAAAGGAGTTGTGCAGCAAAATATACTTTAGATCTCGACCAAATTTGGGGAGAGAAGGGATTCTCTAAAGGCGATGCTCCCAGACCTCAGCAAATTGTCCTATTGTTTTGAGTCATAAAGTTAGCTCGTGTTGGCATGAAGCACTGCTAGGAGATTTGTCAGATGTAAATCCTGAAAATCTGAGACAGGTCTCAGTTAATTTAGAAAGTTTATTTTGCCAAGGTTGAGGACGTGCAGCTGTGATACAGCCCCTGGCAGTCCTGACAACATGTGCCCGAGATGGTCAGAGCATAGCTTGGTTTTATACATTTTAGAGAGACAGGTGACATCAATTGACATATGTAAAATGAACATTGATTTGGTCCGGAAAGGACGGACAACTTGAAGCAAAAGCTGGACAACTCAAAGTGGGGATGGGCTTCAGGGCACAGGTAGCCGAGAGATGAACAGTTACATTCTTTTGAGTTTCTGATTAGCCTTTCCAAAGGAGGCAATCAGATATGCATTTATCTCAGTGAGCAGAGGGATGACTTTGAATAGAATGGGAGGTAGGTTTGCCCTAAGCAGTTCTCAGCTTGAATTTTCCCTTTAGCTTAGTGATTTTGGGGGCCCAAGATATTTTCCTTTCACAGTAATAATGTTCCATGAGGCTGTCCCTTCCTATTCTAAAACTTGGTGGTCTGGTGAAGAAGTTTACAAGTGTCCTATCTGCGTCCATCACCATATTATGCTCTTTGATTTTACCTTATTTCATCTGTTCAGACTAAACAGCCGTAAGTATTTGCTCCTATAGAAGCAACTCTATCTCCTATGCTACTTTAGTATTCTCCTTTGATCCTCGCCAGATTCGTTAAGTCATCTTTACAGTTTCTTATCCCAGGACTTCTTTTGAATGCCTTAGAGACAAGGTGGACACTAAAAAACTAAGCTAGACAATCTGCCTGTTTCATAATTTCCTTCCTTCCTGAGAAATGACTGGTGTTTTATTGATTCTTTTGACCAAATAATACCCTATACTAATGTTCTGAAGGTCTAATTATGCTGCTGTCTTTGCTAGTTACAGTCTTTGTCTTATTAATAGCATACGGATTATTTTTCCCTTAATAGGTTACGTTGCTTTTTTCCCAATTGAACCTTATTTGTTACTTGAAGGCCTGGCTGCATTGCCCAATCTGCAGATACTATTCTTGCTACCTCTTGGGCACCAGCACACTCTCAAGTACAATATAAAACAGGAGGAACAGAACACACTGCTTCCATCAAAGTAAATCATGCTTTTCATCTTCTTCCTACTTCATCCTCAGGAACATAAATCTCAGTGGGATCTCTAGAGGGCCTATCCCATAATGAAAGTTCTAGGGCTTAACCATTGATATGTACAAGGTTAGTAAATGGAGCCTATGGTTCTACGACCAGATTGGGGATGTTTTCTGGGTGGCTTTGGCCCCAGTACATCAAACTCATGAGTCATAGATGACCCCTATTCTTATGCTAAATGTGCCACTGTCCTCAAGGTAAAAAACTATCCCCACTAGAGAGTAGGAGGGATAATACCTAGAGCCAATGTGCTTTCCTTCCTGTGAGGCTGTTTGTTCTTGAAGCCACTTAGATGTGTTTTCTATCTTTACCCAAACGTTCTGTCATCATATTCTTTGTAACTATTTCCTTCATTTCTTATTCAACATATTTCTATAAGGCCAGTAGAAAGATAAGATTCAGTTCTGTAATCTATATTATATCCTTAAATATAATTTGTTTTTTTAAGTAAATGGAACATGAATTCAGTGACAAGTGGGAAAGAAGAAATGCTCAAATCAATTGGCCCATGTTTAGCAAAAATAATTTGGCAGAGCACCTACATTGGTCATGAGACCTTCATTAATTTAATAAATATTTATTTAGTCCTTAATATGTTCCAATCACTTTTATATTTGAACAGGCCAACATGGTACCTCATTCTTTTGGAGGCTTATAAACTACCAGAAAAGAAAAATAGTAAACTAGTAAATCTAATTACATAGAAGAAGGAAGTGAGCTCTAAGAATTAAAGATATACAAAACTGAATTTTGAGGGAAGCAATAACAATAAGAAATGCATATTGCCAGGCACTTTATATATATTAACTTTTAATCTTCATAACAGTCTTATATCAGTTTGCTGGGGTTGCCATAACGAAGCACCACAGATTGGGTAAACAACAGAAATTTATTTTATCACAGTCGTGGATGCTGAAAGTCAAAGAAAAAGATGTTGGCAGGTTAGTTATCTTCTGAGCCTCTCTGCTTGTCTTGCAGGTGGCTGCCTTCTCACTGTGTCCTCACGTGGTTTTTCCTCTGTGCATGCACACATCTGGTCTCTCTCTCTCCACACATACCTCTCTCTCTCTCTCTTTCTCTCAGTGCATGTGTGTGTGTGTGTGTGTGTGTGTGTGTGTAAGCATGCACAGGTGCACAAGAGCCTAGAACAGAGAGAGAGAGAGAAGGGAACAATTAACTCCAAGAAATAAGATCAGTCATAGGCAATCAGACATATACACTAGCTTGTCCAGTAAAGAAACTTGGGACAATAGATATCAGCTTCTCCCCAATTTTCCTATTAAATAAATCTCTCTTCTTTTGGGAAGTAAAAGGGTGGAGAGAATCATGGCAGCTTTTTCCCCAGAACTTCCCCAAGGAAGGGTAAGTATTGAAGGGAGGTCACAAGTACTTCTTGAAAGGCAAGAAGATTTGGTGGGAGTACCTATTTTATGACTGACCCTAGAAAGAAATGTGAAGAGATGAAGAGAACAACTTCCTCCAGATTTATCACCGAGGATTTTTAGATGTGCATTTATGTGTGCAAAAAAAAAAAAAATCAAAGAAACACTAAGGCTTTATAAATTTAGAAAGACTAATTATCACAAGTTAAAATATACTATATTATACCCTAAAGGGGATATATCAGAATCATCTGTGGGTCAGGGATGGAAGATACGTAGTCTGAAAAAACTCTGCTAGTAATTCTGAAAGGATCCCTCAATTCCCCTCTGCCCTCTTTCCCTACACACATAAATTAAGAATCATTGATCTCAAGCAAGAAGGGAAAAGTGTCAAAAATAATTTGGGGAATATCAATATTTGGGATTTAAGCCAATGAAGATAAAATTATGAAATAGATCAATAACTTCCTAGAAAATTAGGAGAATGCCGGAGCAAGGTGGATTCCTAAAAGCCAAAGGTGCAGATGGTTTCAAGAAAGGGAAAATAGTTAATATCAAATGTTGCTTAATGGTCAATAATATCATTACTATTATTCTGATTTCAAATGAAAATGTGCCAGTTGTTTCACATCTGTTATCTCATTTGATCTCTCAACAATTGCATGAGGTAAAACTGAAGATTCGAGATGTTAAATAACTTGCTGGGATATAAATTCAGGCCTGTAGGATTCCAAAGCCCGTCCTATTGCCACACTGTTCTGTGAAGTCATTGGTGGTCTTGGTGGGAATGGTTTTGGTAGATTATTAGGCACAGAAGCCAGAAAGTTTTGAGTTCACAGTTAATAAAATTTGAGAGCGGATAGGCTGTGAGGACACCTGAAGTTTAACGGACAAACATGAGAGAGATGGAACCAGAGAGGTGAAATGAGTTCACCCTGTGTTTTGTTTTGTTTATATGATGCAGTTTCGTACAGCGACTTAGATCACATGCTCTTCATCCATACTGCATCTGCTGGAATCCCAGGTTGCCCATCAGCCGTGTGTTATTTAATCTTTGAGTTACTAAATGATATTGAGTTATTTTAAAATTTAATTTCCAAACATATTTACTGTTTGTTTCTTTGTTGTGTTTTGTTTGAAGACAGGGTCTCGCTTTGTCACACAGGTTGGAGTATAGTGACATGATCGTAGCTCACTGCAATAAATACTACATTCACCTTGTCTTTTACTTTAATACTGAATTAGTATTCAGAGACATAATATTGTCTAGGATACTTAAGAGCTTTTATGTACATGATAACATTTTTTGTTGTTGTTCCCAGACTTAGAAATAACTGCAGTTGACAATACAGGTTTGAGCTGCACAGGTTCACTTCTATGCAAAGTTTCTTCCACTGCTGCCGCCCCTGAGACAGTAAGTCCTACTCCACCTCTTTCTCCTTCTCCTTTGCCTACTTAATGTGGAGAGAGTAAGGATAAAGACGTTTATGATGATCCACTTCCATGTAGGGAACAGTGAATCTATTTTTTCTTCCTTATGATTTTCTTTACATTTTCTTTTCTTTAGCCTACTTTATTGTAAGAATTCAGTATATAATACATATAACTACAAAATATGTATTAGTCAGCTGCTAATTTTTTTTTTTTTTTTTTTTTTTTTTTTGAGACAGGGTCTTGCTGTGTCACCCAGGCTGGAATGGAGAATGCAGTGGTACTATCCTAGCTCACTACAGACTTGAATGCCTGGGCTCAAGTGATCCTGTCACCTCAGCCTCCTGAGTAGCTTAAGACTACAGGTGAGTGCCACCATGCCTAGCTAATTTTTAATTTTTTTTGTAGAGACAAGGTCTCACTATGTTACCCAGGCTGATCTCAAACTCCTGGCTTCAAGGGATCCTCCTGACTCAGCCTCCCAAAGTGCTGGGATTACAGGCATGAGTCACCATGCCCAGACAACGGTTTATGTTATCAGTAACATAAACAGTTGTTGTCAACAGTAGGCTATTAGCAGTTAAATTTTTGGGCAGTCAAAAGTTATATGCTGATTTTTGACTGCATAGGGAGGTCAGTGCCACTAACCCCTCCAACCTGGGTGAAAAGCAAGACCCTGTCTCAAAACAAAACACAACAAAGAAACAAAAAGGAAATATTTTGGGAAATTAAATTTTAAACTAACTCAATATCATTTAGCAATTCAAACTCATCAAATAAACCAAACAAAAATATTATTCAAAGGTCAACTGTACTCAATATAGGTTTAAGTTTCCTCTTTTATTTTCCAAATACATTTTTTTTTTTTTTTTTTTTTTTTTTTGAGACGGAGTCTCGCTCTGTCACCCAGGCTGGAGTACAGTGGCCGGATCTCAGCTCACTGTAAGCTCTGCCTCCCGGGTTTACGCCATTCTCCTGCCTCAGCCTCCCGAGTAGCTGGGACTACAGGCGCCCGCCACCTCGCCCAGCTAGTTTTTTGTATTTTTTAGTAGAGACGGGGTTTCACCGTGTTAGCCAGGATGGTCTCGATCTCCTGACCTCGTGATCCGCCCGTCTCGGCCTCCCAAAGTGCTGGGATTACAGGCTTGAGCCACCGCGCCCGGCCCCAAATACATCTTTAATACTGCTAAACTCTAGGGCCACTATTTTGGATAATTTTTCAATTATATTTTATGTATGCTTTTCGAGCATTTACTATAGGGAAGATGTCATACTAGATGCTAATGCCAAATTTCATGTTTCATATTTAAAACTGGCTCAAAGTGCTTTTGGTTTTGGGTTCCTTGCTTCAGTTCCAGAGATATAAAAAGAAATATACAGATGTTATTTGAAAATATTTCTTTGACAACAAAGCAGTAAATTTTAAACTGTTGTTGAAGAACAATCAGGAATCAACGATATAGTTTTTTCCTTAGAGGCTGCTAAATCATAAAAGCCTATTTTAAAATGTTGCAATGCTCATACTTTAAAATTCTTTTCTTCCAACGATATTAAAATAAGACATCAACACCCCAGCAATTTTTATGCATCTGGAAGGGTGTCCTGGCAATGGGATGCTGATGCTGTAGGGAGAATAATGGTCAGCATTTGAGACACAGGCAGCCCATCAATGGATGAGCTCAGGGTGGGTTCCAGCCAGCAAAAACCAAAGGGTTGCCAACTCCCCAAGGACCAATGTAACTCCCAGTAAATGCTCTCTGCAGAAAGTGTCATATTCTCAAAGTAAGTCTCAAGCATAAAATATGGTAGTTTCAAAAGAAATATTGGCCAGGCATGGTGGCTTGCACTTGCCCAGCACTTCAGGCTGAGGCAAAGGATTGTTTGAGTACAGGAGTTCAAGACCAGCCTTGGCAAAACAACAAGACCCTATCTCTACAAAAGATAAGAAAACAAATTAGTCAGGCATTTTAGCAAGAGCCTGTAGTCCTAGCTTCTTGGGAGGCTGAGGTGGGAGGATTGCTTGAGCCCTGGAGTTTGAGGCTGCAGTGAGCTATGATCATGTCACTGTACTTCAACCTGGGTGACAGAGCAAGACCCTGTCTCAAAACAAAATACAATAAGAAATAAAAACAAAATATTTTGGGAAATTAAATTTTAAAATAACCAGTATCATTTAGCAACTTTTTATTGGAATTATAGAGATTTCTAAAATAGAGGAGGTAACATCTTTATTACTATAAAAAATAAATATTCATTGAGTGTTCGTCTTGTTTCATATACACATTGCTCATCAAATATTACCATTTGTTACTGAAATTTTAGATGGAAGAACTTAAAGAAAGGTTCAATAAACTGCCTGATGTTAAAAAAAAAAAAAAAAAAAGAGAGAGAGAGAGGGGTAGGTGTGGTAGCTCATGCCTATAATCCTAGCCCTTTAGAGGCTGTGGTAGGAAGATGGCCTCAGAAGGAGGCAATACTTAGCTCAGAGGGGGAACAAACTGAGCTCAAAGTTAATAGAAGAAAGGAAATAATAAAGATCGGAGCAGAAATAAATAAAATAGAGACTAACAGAAAAAAATGACAGTAAATATGGGTTTCTGAAAAGACAAACAAAATTCACAAACTTTTAACTAGACTAAGAAAGAAAGAAGTCTCAAATACATGAAATCAGAAATTAGAGAAGACAGTACAAGAAATACCAGAGAAATACCAAGAATCATTAGAGACTACTGTGAACAATATGTATGCCAACAAACTGGATAACCTAGAAGAAAGGACTAAATTCTTACAAATATATAATCTACCAATACCAAATCATGAAGAAATGGAAAATATGGACAGATTTATAATAAGTAAAGAGATTTAATTAGTAATCAAAAATCTCTCATCAAAGCAAAACCCAGGACCTGACGGCTATACTGGTGAATTCTACCAAACCTGTAAAGAATAATTGTCAGTTTTTCCCAAACTTTTTCAAAATATTTAAGAGGAGGAAATACATTCAAACTCATTTTATGAGGCCAACATTATGCTGATACCAAAGCCAGACAAGTACCCTGTAAGGAAAGAAAATTACTGGCCAATATCTCTGACGAACATACATGCAAAAAGCCTCATCAGTTTCTAGCAAACAGCACATTAAAAGGATCATACACCATGATCAAGTGGGATTAATCATTGGGATTAATGGGTTGCTCAACATACACAAATCAATAAATGTGATATATGACATTAACAGAATGAAGGATAAATATCATACGATGATCTCAATAGATGCAGAAAAGTACTTGAAAAAATTCATTATCATTTCATAATGAAAAGTTTGAACAAATTAGGTATAGAAACGATGTTCCTCAATATAATAAAGGCCATACAATACAAACCCACAGCTAACATCCTACGCAATGATGAAAAGTTGAGTTTTTCCTTTAAGATCAGAAACAAGACAAGGAAAATTATTTATGTTGTTTTAGGATAATTTTAGGGCCTCTTCCAGCTTGCAAGTAAAATTTTTTTTTTCACATGGTATACTGATGTTTGAAGTCACAACATAAAATTTAAGGATCTTTAGTATACTTATATTAACTAAGATTCATAAGGCTTTATCTATGCCTCATGTAATTTATTAATCTTTTTCTTTAAATTATATTTATACTCTTTTAAATAAATTCAAAATGTCCCTTCCACTTAAAAGATACTACGTTGCCGGGCGCAGTGATTCATGCCTGTAATCCCAGCACTTTGGGAGGCTGAGGCGGGCAGATCACGAGGTCAGGAGATCGAGACCATCCTCGCTAACACAGTGAAACCCCGTCTCTACTAAATATATATATATATATAATTAGCCGGGTGTGGTGGCGGGCGCCTGTGGTCCCTGCTACTCAGGAGACTGAGGCAGGAGAATGGTGTGAACCCAGGAGGCAGAGCTTGCAGTGAGCCAAGATCAAGCCACTGCACTCTAGCCTGGGGACAGAGTGAGACTCCATCTCAAAATAAATAAAAGTAAATAAATAAATAAATAAATAATAAAAAAGATATTATGTTATACAAACTTGAAAAACATGTAATAAACCCAAGCATATCAATAACCCAGAAAAATTATCAGAATTTTATCCCGTATGCTTCATCCATCTATTTTTTCTTTTTCTTTCCTTCCACTGAAGCATTTAAAGCAAATAAAAGACATGTTATTCCACCCCTACATATGAATTTCTAAAGCTATAGGTATTTCTGTACATAACCACAGTATGTTCTTTCCATTTGGACAAGATGAAGATGATTTTAGAAAAGATAGCCTCTAAAGCTGCTTAAACTCCACACATAGGGAGGAAGATCCACTTAAATAATTCTAAATGTTGTATAATAGTTTCAAGAATTCCATTAGTAGTTCTTTACATTGTTTTTCAGTTCTAACTGTATCAGCACCTTAGAAATCTCCCTCTGACACTTATTATGAAGTACCCATTAAAACACTCAGCTATGTTTTTTCTTTATATGTTCAAATCACAAGAAGAAAGTAGGATTTTTAGAGCTGTATATCATTTGTGAACAGCTTGCTATTTCTTCTGAATGACTAATGTGAGGAAAAAAAAGTTTTAAATAGCTGTGGCTCACCACAAGAAATGTAGGGTATAAAGTTAGTTCTGCAAAATATAGTATGCTTTTTTATTTTTTTTAAATAAAGGGGAACAAACAAAAAAGAAACCCAATGAAGTATTACATTTTAATATTTTATCTTCCAGCATCTATATTCTTCTCCTAGAAGTTTAGTTTCTGGCATTCTTAATTTTTTTTTCAAATTTGTTTCAATCTTTTTTGTAATGTGCCATTTCCTTTAATTGTAAAAATAGATGCCTATGCT
>NW_016809121.1:114846-117344 GCF_001698545.2 Rhinopithecus bieti | reverse complement strand
CCACCTCCCCCGGCTAGTTTTTTGTTATTTTTAGTAGAGACGGGGTTTCACCGTGTTAGCCAGGATGGTCTCGATCTCCTGACCTCGTGATCCGCCCGTCTCGGCCTCCCAAAGTGCTGGGATTACAGGCTTGAGCCACCGCGCCCGGCCTATTTTTATTTTTTTTGAGGCGGAGTCTCGCTCTGTCGCCCAGGCTGGAGTGCAGTGCCGCGATCTCGGCTCACTGCAAGCTCCGCGTCCCGGGTTCACGCCATTCTCCTGTCTCAGCCTCCTGAGTAGCTGGGACTACAGGCGCCCGCCACCACGCCCGGCTAATTTTTTGTATTTTTGGTAGAGACGGGGTTTCACCGTGGTCTCGATCTCCTGACTTTGTGATCCGCCCTCCTCGGCCTCCCAAAGTGCTGGGATTAGAGGCGTGAGCCACCGCGCCCGGCCAGATGATGTTTATTTTGATACGTAAGTAAACTTGATATCCTTTTTCAATAATTTGTGAGTTTCTTCAGAGCTATTTACATAATAATCAATTTGTTCCCCATTGATTCATGATGTTTACTAAGTTCTCATGTACGCTAAACTCTGTTTTAGATCTATCAATTCTGTTTCATTGCCTAACAATATTTGCAAAAATTGCCTATTCTATTATTTTTGTGATATAATATACCTTAATATCTTATAAAGAAAATCTCCTATAATTTTTGTTTCAAAATTTCCTTAGCTTTTCTCACAAACTTGCTTTTGAATTTCCAAAACATCATGTTTAATTCCGATAATGATAATATAACCAGTGCCACCTTCATTGGAATCATGTTAAATCTGGGATAAATTTTATGGGTCTTTATCATATGAATTTTCTTGATTTAGAAATGTGGAATAGCCATCTATTTAAACCTCACCACATATTTGGATAGTTTTACGATGTTTTCTGCGTGTGTGGATGTGTATGTATGTGTTTAATAGACGCTGACATGTTTCTTGTTAGGGCAATTTCTAGAGATTTTTGTATCGTTTTGCTTTGTAATTTTCCTTTTTTAGACAGGTTCTCACTCCAGGTTGGTGTGCAGTGGCACGATCACGGCTCACCGCAGCCTCAACCTCCCAGGCTCAAGGGATCCTTCCACCTCAGCCTCCTGAGTATCTGGGACTACAAGTGCATGCCACCATGCCTGGCTAATTTTTGTATTTTTTGTAGAGATGGGGTTTTGCCATGTTGCCCAGGCTGGTCTTGAACTCCTGGGCTCAAGTGATCTATCTGCCTTGGCCTTCCAAAGTACTAGGATTACAGGTGTGAGCCATCATGATTGGCATTGTTTTGCATTTATTATTTTGTTGCTATTTGTATAAATCACTTTTCCCTATTTATTTACACACTGTTGTTGTTATGCTGCAAATATTTTAAT
Organism: Rhinopithecus bieti; assembly: GCF_001698545.2. Classification (NCBI taxonomy): domain Eukaryota; kingdom Metazoa; phylum Chordata; class Mammalia; order Primates; family Cercopithecidae; genus Rhinopithecus; species Rhinopithecus bieti. The sequence continues at coordinate 115,947 of NW_016809121.1, read as the reverse complement.
ATAAAGTTTATATTCTACCGCTTTATTAAGCTCTGTTACTAAATCTAAAATTTTTGTAATCACTCTATTAGGTTATCTAGACTCATAAAAATACCCGTTGCAAATAATGAAGCTCTTTCAAATAATTACTGCTCTGTTTCTGTTAATCTTATGCCCTTACCAGAATTTCCAAAGGAAAGCTAGGTAACAATCTCTGTTTGCCTCATTAGACACTAGAGCATGTTGCTAATGACAAATTGTATGAGTATCTGAGTTCCTTGAGACCAGAGCTCATGCTTTCTCCATTTCTGAATCTTCAGCACCTGTCACAATGCCTAGACTAAAGGAGGTGCATGATAAAAGTGTATCTCATCAATAAGCTGGTTGAAGTGAATAGAAATGTCTCTAAGGTTTTCTCATTAGTTATTATCCATGTTAAGAGTGTATCTTCTTATTCACAAATTTATGAGTTTGCATTTTAATTAATGCTACCTAATTACAAGAGTGGGAATTACTGATACTGATTTGTTACATGTTTCTAGAGGATTATTCTCACTAAATATAGATACTCTGTACGTTCTTTTTTATGGATATGCTTTACAGTAAGAAGTTATGCCAATAAACACAAACCTACTGAGTGCTGTGTTCGTGATGTATTCAGTCTTTGAAAGTATCTATAGTAACATGGAGGTAAAGAATTATATAGCTTAGTCAAGTGACACAGGTATATAAACATTAGTTTTTCTTGGAATTATGCCAGGCATAATAAATAACAAAAAAAGTTTTAAGCATATTTTTTAGAGATATTTTACCTATGTTACTTTTTGTTATTGTTGTTAATTTCATCAAAGGACTGTGATAATAAGTTTTGAGATTTTAAAAGTATTTTTTAAATGTTACCATTAGACCCACTTTTGCATAACTGCCTTCAAAGGAATCATAGTTTTCCAGGTGGCCAGTCACGGTGGCTCATGCCTGTAATCCTCATCATTTTGGTAGGCCGAGATGAAAAGATTGCAAAGAGTTAATGACCAGCCTGGGCAATGTAGTGAGACCCCATCTCAAAAAAAACTTCCCAGGTAAATTATGATCTCCAAATCTATTTCTTTTTTTTTTTTTTTT
>NW_016809121.1:109436-113147 GCF_001698545.2 Rhinopithecus bieti | reverse complement strand
TCTTTTGCATCACATAACGCCAGGCTGAGCCAGTATTAGTGACAGTGAGTTTGATCTTCCTTTAAGGTACAGCCAGATGTCTCCATAAAAATAAATGGGAAAACCTTTTTTTTTTTTTTTTTTTTTTGTTTTTGAGATGGAGTCTCCTTTTGTCACCAGACTGGAGTGCAGTGGTGTGATCTCGGCTCACTGCAACCTACGCCTCCCAGGTTCAAGCGACTACCCTGCCTCAGCCTCCAAGTAGCTGGGACTACGGGCAGGCACCACCACACCCAGTTAATTTTTTGTATTTTAGTAGGGACGGGGTTTCACCGTGTTGGTCAGGATGGTCTCAAACTGCTGACCTCGTGATCTACCTGCCTCAGCCTCCCAAAGTGCTGGGATTACAGGTGTAAGCCACCACTCCCAGCCTGTACTTTCAAAGTCCCTGTGTCATTAAGTTGCAGGGTTTTGACTCCTGCATCTAAAAAGGACACCAAGTCCTGCTAAATCTTAACTACTGGCAGCAATTAAAGCCTCATCTTCAGACCCTGTAGAAGATGCCAGTTAAAATAAACTGCATTCATGAGACACAGGGCCAGCAAGTAAAACTATTCAATCCCTTAAGGCCCAGGGACTATTGTGGAAGAGGTGGGCATGTGAGATTGTAAGGGTTGATTTTGAGAGATAAATTAAGTTCAGTTTCTCTATAAATTAACCATCAATATCAAACGCACACTGATGCAAGACGAGCATATGGACCCCTGCGTCAAATTAACAAGGTTTTATTGGAGCATTAACTTACTCCTTAATAAAAGGTTGTAAACATTATAAAAAGGCTAATGGAAATTATATCTTATGGTCAAGATGATTAAAATTATATAGATTGTTTATAAAATTTTGAGAAACAAATTTAATTGGCCTCATGCTGTTTTATTAGGGCTTATTGTTTGGAAAATTCAGTCTTCTCTCAAAGAATGAAAGTTTTGTCTCTTTTTTTGAAATTTTGAGTTATCACTTTTGTCAAATGAATGACTTATTTTACAATGACCTGTGATATCAAGTGTTTTAACCCTTTGATATTTGACAAACTGTCCAAAATCAAATTATAAATTATGTCTTTTCTGATCTAACTAATCCTTTAAGATATTAGGTCCCCTAAAGTCCAATAATGACATAATTTGGCTTTTTTGGTATAAAAATTGTACAGGAAACATTGTCAAATATGAATGGTTTGTTGTTGTTGTTGTTGTTTTTTGAGACAGAGCCTGGCCTGCTGCCCAGGCTGGAGTGCAGTGGTATGATTACAGCTCATTGCAGCCTCTGCCTCCTGGGTTCAAATGATTCTCCTGCTTCAGCCTCCTGAGTAGCTGGGACTACAGGCACCAGCCACCATGCCCAGATGATTTTTGTATTTTTAGCAGAGACGGAGTTTCACCATGTTGGCCAGGCTGGTCTCAATCTCCTGACTTTGTGATCCACCTGCCTCAGCCCCTCAAAGTGCTGGGATTACAAGTGTGAGCCACCGTACCCCACCGGTGTTTGATTTCTTTTTTAGGCTATATTTATATAAATGTGTTATTGGTATGAATCCTCAAATCATGGGAAACTCCTATAATTCTGATATGACTTGGTGTACATTATCAGTAATAATTATCATTGTTATGTTAAATTGTTGTGTGGCACAGAGGTAACAAATTTTTTTGTCAATTATGTCTTTAACTATGACTGCCCTAAAACCGTTGGTCATCCATGGGCAATTGTTGTCTTATTTTGGTCTTCCTTAAAAGGTGACTTTATAATCAGCTATAGAACTCTAACAGGTGTTCTTAATCGCAGATTTCTGTTAACTTGGGAGATTGTGACATTAGAATAGAGGAAAACCTTTCAGGACTCTCATGGAGAGCTGAAATGTTCATGAATATCAAGCAGAACAGGCGTAAACTATGTGAACTGAACTAATAGAAGACTAAAGTAATCTTTTAACTTTTGGTTAAAACGTTGCTGATCCTTTGTTTTGTTTTCAGAGTCAAGAAAATTTTCTTTTAAGCTCTTTATAGCTTTTAACAATTAAGTAAAGTATATTCCTATAAACAAAATTTGAAGCATATTTGTTTCTCTCTACCTAATTTCTCCAGAATTTGGAAACTAACTGTGAGTGTTCTTAACTTACAACAACACAGTTATTTGTATAANATTTTATCCCGTATGCTTCATCCATCTATTTTTTCTTTTTCTTTCCTTCCACTGAAGCATTTAAAGCAAATAAAAGACATGTTATTCCACCCCTACATATGAATTTCTAAAGCTATAGGTATTTCTGTACATAACCACAGTATGTTCTTTCCATTTGGACAAGATGAAGATGATTTTAGAAAAGATAGCCTCTAAAGCTGCTTAAACTCCACACATAGGGAGGAAGATCCACTTAAATAATTCTAAATGTTGTATAATAGTTTCAAGAATTCCATTAGTAGTTCTTTACATTGTTTTCAGTTCTAACTGTATCAGCACCTTAGAAATCTCCCTCTGACACTTATTATGAAGTACCCATTAAAACACTCAGCTATGTTTTTTCTTTATATGTTCAAATCACAAGAAGAAAGTAGGATTTTAGAGCTGTATATCATTTGTGAACAGCTTGCTATTTCTTCTGAATGACTAATGTGAGGAAAAAAAAGTTTTAAATAGCTGTGGCTCACCACAAGAAATGTAGGGTATAAAGTTAGTTCTGCAAAATATAGTATGCTTTTTTATTTTTTTTAAATAAAGGGGAACAAACAAAAAAGAAACCCAATGAAGTATTACATTTTAATATTTTATCTTCCAGCATCTATATTCTTCTCCTAGAAGTTTAGTTTCTGGCATTCTTAATTTTTTTTTCAAATTTGTTTCAATCTTTTTTGTAATGTGCCATTTCCTTTAATTGTAAAAATAGATGCCTATGCTACCAAACAGGTTTAATGAGCAAAAAAAATAAGGAAGAGATAAAAATCACCCACAAATGCCAGCATCCAGAAATAACTAATCTATGTCAATGTGATATATAGATATAAATAATAGTCTGTTTCCATACTTTGACATCATATTATGCAGTGTTTTATACATACTATTCTAATTTATACTTGTATCATGATATTGTCAAACCATTTGTATATTTTTTGGATATTAGGATTTTTCTTTATTTTTTGCTATCATATACATTGTTTTTAGACAGCTTTATTGAGACATAAGTCACATACTGTACAATTCACTCATTCTAAGTGTACTTTTATGTGTTTTTTATCATATATATAAACCTGTGCAACCACCACCACAATCAACTAATGAACATTTTCATCATCCCCAAAAAAAACCCTGTACCCTTTAGTTGCCATCCCCCTATCCACCCATCCTAGTGTCTCCCTGTCCCTCAACCCCAAGCCACCATTTCTCTATGGTCTTCTTTCATTTGCCACAATGTTTTCAAGAATTGTCCATGATGTAGCATGCGTCAAAACGTCATTCCTTTTTAAAGACTGATTATCACTCTGTTGCCCAGGCTGAAGTTCAGTGGTGCTGATAATGGTTTGGCTGTGTCGCCGGCCAAAATCTCCCCTTGAATTGTATCTCCATAATCCCCACGTGTCAAGGGAGAGAAGATGTGGAGATAATTGAATCATGGAAGTGGTTTCCCCCATGCAGTTGTCATGATAGTGAGTTTGTTCTCATGGGATCTGATGGGCCTGCCCT
>NW_016809121.1:107577-109340 GCF_001698545.2 Rhinopithecus bieti | reverse complement strand
TCCTTCCCCCCTTCCCCCCTTCCCTCCTTCCTTCCTTCCTTCCTTCGAGTTTTGCTCTTTAGCCCAGGCTGAAGTGCAGTGGCGCGATCTCGGCTCACCACAACCTCTGCCTTCTGGGTTCAAGCATTCTCATGCTGCAGCCTCCCGAGTAGCTAGGATTACAGGCACCCATCACCACGCCCGGCTACTTTTTGTGTTTTTAGTAGAGATGGGGTTTCACAGTGTTGGCCAGTCTGGTCTCAAACTCCTGACTTCGTAATCCACCCGCCTTGGACTCCCAAAGTGCTGGGATTACAGGCACAAGCCACCGCACCCGGCTGGGGTCTGATGGTTTAAGGAGTTTCCCCCTGCGCTTGGCACTCACTCCGTCCTGCTGCCTGTGAAGAAGGAGCCTACTTCTTTGCCTTCTGCCGTGATTGTAAGTTTCCTTAAGCCTCCCCAGCAATGCAGAACTGTGAGTCAATCAAACCTATTTCCTCTATAAATTACCCAGTCTTGGGTATTTCTTCAGAGCAATGTGAGAATGGACTACTACAGGTGCCCATCACAGCTCACTTTAACCTCAAACTTCTGGGCTCTAGCGATCCTCCCATCTTGACCTCCCAAAGGGCTGTTGTTACAGGCAATGTGTGAACCACTGTGCCCAGCCTCATTACTTTTTATTGCTGAATAATATTCCATTGTATAAATATACAACATTTCATTGATTCATTCTTCAGTGATGGCATCCATAATGTTTGATCATGAATGCCTTTACATTTAATCTTTGCATTTCTATTATTGTTTTTATTTGATATTAGAGTTTTAAAAAGAATTACTTGAACAAAGGGCATCAATTCTTTCAAGGCTTTTAACACATTATCAAATACTATCAATTTTATAGAAAAGAATAGTATTGCCATTACTGGTTCAATTTGTATTTTTTGATTACTTGAGAAGATAAATTTTTTCATGTTTTTAAGTTAATATTGTGTTAATTTTGGTATATTTTGCCCCACTTTATTTTGTGATGCCAGTTTTTTTTAATTGGTTGCAAAAGCTCATTATCGAATGAAGATCTCACCTTGGTACACATGCTGCCCTGTCTCCATGTGCAAATCTTGCTCAGTCTTCACTTCTTAACTTAATTGCCGCTCCTGCCAACTACCCGTCCCTGCCCTCCTCAGTTCTGGTTAAGAGCCCCTACTCTGCATTGCTTTGCATCTTTATATAGTAATTGTTTAATTGACATTTTTGCCTATTAGGTTGTGAGCAGAACTGGAATGTACCCAAATAGGGCCCTGCAAGTTTATTGCCCAGGGGTAAAAACTGAGGCTAGCTAGTGGAGCCTGAAATCCAGTCCTTCTTAATTCCACAATCTGTAGTCAACAGGGGCACCTTTTTCTCCAGCTCCCGCAGAGGTACCCTGTGGACAGCAGCAGTCCTGGGAACTAAATCTATGTTTGCCTTTGAATCTTTAATTCCTACACAGTGTTGGCCAAAACTTAATATACGTTTGTTGAAGAAAAGAAAGAAGGAGAAAAGGAGAAAAGGAAAAAAGAAAAGATAACTTTTTACTCATCATCTGTTTTTCAAACATATTCCCTCTGTCCTTTGCCAAATAAATTTTAATATATTTTATGTACTGACTTTAATTAATTTTCTTTCACGAATCAGGCAGCCTCCAAACCAGAACAGGTTCAGAGAGGCTCCTGGAATTTAATTTTTAAAAATTCAATTAAATGTAATAATCTTTCTGGTGGACTTTAAAGACATATGTGCTC
>NW_016809121.1:99780-104716 GCF_001698545.2 Rhinopithecus bieti | reverse complement strand
CGCCTCCCGGGTTCACGCCATTCTCCTGCCTCAGCCTCCCGAGTAGCTGGGACTACAGGCACCCGCCACCTCGCCCGGCTAGTTTTTTGTATTTTTTAGTAGAGACGGGGTTTCACAGTGTTAGCCAGGATGGTCTCGATCTCCTGACCTTGTGATCCGCCCGTCTCGGCCTCCCAAAGTGCTGGGATTACAGGCTTGAGCCACCGCGCCCGGCCTCCAAATCTATTTCTTTTAGACAACTGTGGTATAGAATTGTGACTAGTGTATTATTTTGTGATCTCTTTTGTTACATCCTTAGTGTCCAATAGGATTTTTGTTGCGTTTGCTTTAAATCTGAAATTCTGCATTTTAATTCAGCTACATAAATAATGCATGTTTTCAACAAAACTCAGATACAAATAACGTTCTAATATTGTTATTTATTTCCGTATAGCATTAATCTCTAGTAAGTCTAACTTCACAATCTCTTTTCTCACTTTTCAGTATACCTCTAGCTTCCAGCTGTTTTACCTAGAGACTCTAAGGCCTGTGACTGCCAGAATGAAAGATTGTTACTCTTTTCCCTTGCTTATTAAGGTAGGAGGCCATGATGACGCACTTTCCTCAGTCTCTTGGCTTTAACTAGATTTTAGCTGGGGAGAGTTACAGTGAAGGAATGAGTAATTATGGTTTAAAACTTTGCTTCTGTGTCATACAACAATGCTGCATCATGAAATGTTGAGTCTTGTCTCTTTTCCTGGCAGAGGGCCAGAGGGTGTGATGGCTCCTACTTGACTGATATAATTGAAATCAAAGACTTGCCAAGTTATACCAGCAACTCCAGCAAAACTGTGAACTTACTGGCCTTGGAGGACTATGGATTGAAACACACAAAACATCTTTGGCTGTGCATGCCCTTCACACCGACTGCCTAGTTCCCTCACAGAGGACTGTACCATGTGGTGGTTGGTGTAAGAAACCATTGTGTATATGAATTTTGTCATGAGGACCTAGTGGTCAGTACTCCTTCACATTACAGAACAAGGAAAATATAGTATGTATAAACTCTTCATCAATCCCTATTTTAGGGAGCCCAAATTCAATTCACCTAAATTGAAAAAGTTCAAATATAACAAAGGATTAGATCAGTTATCAAGCTAAATAAATCCCAAAGCATACTGCCTTCTAAACTAATTTTATTCTATACACAGCTGTAAGATTACTATGTAGATGGACTTTTTTTTTTTTTTTTCAATTAGCTTTGTGCCACTCAGGAATGCAAAAAATGTTTGGAATATCTTTTTGAATCCATTGTTGTTCCCAAATATTTATAAATTTCTTTCAATTTTAAGCCCAAATTCTGTTGCACACTGTGGAATATAAAGTCAGCTGAATTATAATAGCTTGTTCATCCAACTTCTGTGAACAGGTAGACATTCACTGGAATCTTTCCAAGCCCTTGGCAATGGAAATATTTACCTATTGGTTAAGGCAACACTCTTTGCATTTCAAGTAGTGAACACGATGTTAATGCTTAAGCTATCTCAATTTTCCAAATGCTAATGGCATAGCTGAAAGTGTTAATAATATGACTATATCAGATCTTGTCTTTAGGGGGGCTTAATTTATCCTATCCTTGAGCAAACCATCTGGCATTGCTGAGCCCCAAGTTGCCTGGGCCTGTGTAACACTGGGTGGGTTTTAATTCTTTTGTCTAGCCTAGTAAATCATTCCATATGGTTAGTTTTTAAATGCTGGCTTGTTTTCCAAACTGAAATAGTAAGAGCTGATGATATAAACCAAAATTGAAACTAGAAGAAATTTCTCCTTCCTTATTTTACACAGAAGTGGGCTGGAGCTGCTGCAATCATGGGGACGTCTGACATTGCAACAAAGGAAGCAAAACAGAGCTAAATGACTCCTGTGCAATGAGGAGGCATTTTCAGGTAGTGGCCAGAAACTAGAAACTGCTCTTTTCTGGTTAAAAACATTTGTGACCCATAAAACCTTCTCACTGCTTACTGAATAGCACAGCTCTGAGATACAAACCAGCAAATTTATAAATCACAATGCTTTTCCTGGTGAACCAATAGCTGTAGCAAATATGTATGTAAGATGCGATGGAAGAATGAAGACCTCTTTAGAAGCCTGAAGAAAATTTATACTAGATAGGAAAGTTTGAGCAATCACATAAAAGCCCCAGTCCCTTAACATTGCTTTTAAGGTCATCAGTGTCCTGGATGTTGGTGACTTCCTTGGACCCATTTCTCCACTCCCCACCTTGAACTTCATGTTTAACTCTTATTTCTTCCAGTACTTAGTGAATACTCTCCTCTCTCCAAGCCTTTTCCTGGAGGAACATTCTCTTGTCTGACTTCCTAAGTCTGAGTTAAGTGGTCTCCTATGTCTCCTCTAATAAACTTATTTTACCCTGTCATTATTCTTAGCACGCTTGTTTAATTCCCTATTTACTGGCTTATCCTGCTTCTAGGCTACAAGCTCTGGCATATCTGTCCTGTTCACCATTGTATCCTGAATGCCTGGCACTTAGAAAGCCTTCAATAAATACTTTTTGAATGGAGTTCATTGCAGAAACACTAAAGTATTTTTGCATGGTTTTACATTACGAAAAATCTTAGTAGCAGGATCAGATCTCAGTCATATAGTACACTCAATTGTGCACATGATTCCTGTATTTATATTCTTTACATAAACTGAATTTTAATTCCAAACTACCATTTCACTTGGATGTCAAGAAATGTAATCTCAGTCATTTAGGGGCTGGATCCTTCCCTGGGATCTCACAGAATCAGGGAGGTTTATATGAGATCCACGAAATGGCTGAAAGGGCTCCAGTGTCTTTCTGGTCCTGCTCCTAGTCCACACATGAGGAAAGAAGCCCTGTCTATCTCTGCTCCTAAGCTACACAGGGTTTCAAGAATCTGAGCTGCTTCTGGGAAGCCCTGGCCCAGAGCCCCACCTTCCTAGTTATTCCTGCAAAGAATTTGCTCTGAAGCCTGGTCACTGCCTCGCCTTCTCCAGTTCACCCTACCTCCATCAACTCTGACCTTTTTGTTTTTTTTTGATCTTAGAAAAATTTTACCTCCTTCACTTCCTTCTCATTTCTCCCCTGAATACACTTTCCCCCTTTCATTGGCACTTAACCTTTCAAAATAGGACAGGCCTTAGAATAACAAATGCCAGGAAAGCATCTTGTTCTCAAGCCCCATAAATCTTGGGCAAGAAACATAAAAGGCATAAATAATCAGTTACAAATAGGAAGTGGAAGGAAATATACAGAGAACAAATATCCAAAATAATTTTCAACAGAGAAGACAACTACAAAATCCTGCTACTTCTTGATTGCCTTACGTAAAGATTTGCCCAGATGGCCCAAGATATTAATAATGTTAGATACAGGATTGGAGATAACTGCAGATGGGCAAAGATCAGAACCACTTCCCTCAGGCACAAGCTAAAATGGGTACCAGCTTTCAGAAGCATTTGGAAAGTAGCATCTAAAACACACAGTTTTATTTAAAGTATATTTTTCCTTCTTCTCTTTCATATTTATATGTATACACACGTATATCAATCATATGTGTATGTGTGATAAGCTTGCATATAATGTACATATATACATGCATACATATATAATACATGTTATATATAAGTATATAGTATAACACGTATTTTGTGTTTGTTTATTGTATATTAAAGTATACATTATATTTATATATTGCAATATATAATATGTTAATTATATTAGATACAATTTGTATATTGCATGATATTGTATGTTATACAATGTGAAAGGAAAATATCTTGTGCCCTCAAAATCACTAAGCTAAAGGGAAAATTCAAGCTAGGAACTGCTTAGGGCAAACCTGCCTCCCATTCTATTCAAAGTTTTCCCTTTGCTCACTGAGATAAATGCATAACTGATTGCCTCCTTTGGAAAGCTTTGGAAAGGCTAATCAGAAACTCAAAAGAATGCAACCATTTTTGTCTCTCACCCACCTGTGACCTGGAAGCCCCTTCCTGCTTCCAGTTGCTTAGGAAAAAAATAAGAATTAAAAAAAAAATTAAAATTCAGATTATTACATGTGTGTATCTCTTTGTGTGCACTTTCAAAGTACTTATGACATTGAGTTACAGGGCTTTGACTCCTGGGTCCTCAAAGGGACACCAAGTCCTGCTAAATTTTAAACACTAACAGCAATTAAAGCCCCATCTTCAGGCCCAGTACAAGATGCCAATCAAAATAAACTACATTCCTGAAACACACAGCCAGAAATTAAAGCTATTCAACTCCTCAAGGCCCAGGAACTGTTTTGGAAAAGGTGGATGTGTGAGAATGTAAGGGCCAATTTTAAGAGAAAAAATGAGTTCAGTTTCTCTATAAATTAATCATTAATGTCAAAGGCACACTGATGCAAGACCAGCATATGGACCCTTATCAGATTAACAAGGTTTTCTTGAAGCAGTAGCGAACTCTTAAATAAAGTTTATAAAAGGTTTATGAAAGTTATATCTCATGGTCAAGATTAAAATCTTGTAGATTGTTTATAAAATTTTGAGAAACAAATTTAATTGGCTTCATGCTGTTTTTATTAGGGCTTATTGTTTGGAAAATTCAGTCTTCTCTCAAAGAATGAAAGTTTTTGTCTCTTTTTTTGAAATTTTGAGTTATCACTTTTGTCAAATGAATGACTTATTTTACAATGACCTGTGATATCAAGTGTTTTAACCCTTTGATATTTGACAAACTGTCCAAAATCAAATTATAAATTATGTCTTTTTCTGATCTAACTAATCCTTTAAGATATTAGGTCCCCTAAAGTCCAATAATGACATAATTTGGCTTTTTTGGTATAAAAATTGTACAGGAAACATTGTCAAATATGAATGGTTTGTTGTTGTTGTTGTTGTTTTTTGAGACAGAGCCTGGCCTGCT
>NW_016809121.1:85347-99150 GCF_001698545.2 Rhinopithecus bieti | reverse complement strand
CTAAAGTAATCTTTTAACTTTTGGTTAAAACGTTGCTGATCCTTTGTTTTGTTTTCAGAGTCAAGAAAATTTTCTTTTAAGCTCTTTATAGCTTTTAACAATTAAGTAAAGTATATTCCTATAAACAAAATTTGAAGCATATTTGTTTCTCTCTACCTAATTTCTCCAGAATTTGGAAACTAACTGTGAGTGTTCTTAACTTACAACAACACAGTTATTTGTATAAGTGCAATAAAAATCTGTTTTCATTTGTAACAGGACACAATTAAAGAAACTGGTCATTTTACCAAGGCTTTAACTGAAATGGTGTGATTTCCTTTAAGGAATCAAACTTAACTTATAGAGCCAATAAAAGCCCCTTGGAAAAAGTAGCCTCATACCTTTTTCTACACAGCTGCTGTACAGGGTTTCTGACCTGGGGTAGGTAAAGAATGTCAATTTCTATCAGGCCCTGGAGCCCTGGTTTATTGTGGAACTTCAAAAGGAGAGAGTCATCCATCTCATGGATATTTAATGGCACAAATCCATGGGTTGGCTCTGCTTTAAAAAAGTCTTATCTGAGAGTCCTCCTAAGGAACACAGTTCCCTCAAAGCCAATTTAAAAGCATATGTAAAAAATAATTAGTTTTGCAAGACTGTATGCAAATAATTAAGCCAAATATAACAAAGCGAACCAGCCCTACCATGATTCATCTTTAGTAAAAATGGGAAACTGGAGAGACAAAATTATGTTTCAAAACTACACTACACCTGTTATTAAATTCTAGCCTTGCCTAACGTTTTCAATTTTATTATTTTCTACAGATTGGACAGGATTCTAAGTTTTCTTAGCTATAAGTCTTCAAAATAATGTTTTCAAATTTTTTCTTCTTTTTTCCATTTTTCCTTATTTGAAATTACTAAAAACTAAGATGTACTTTCATATAGCCCTGCAAACTGAAGCTAAACAACTTAAACTTCAGAAGAAAATAACAGCAATCTGTTTACATACATAAGCCACTTTCATACCTGCCTATCAATATATGGACTTCAGAGTAATGTGGCCTGCATTTGTCTCTCACCTCTCTGTTACCTGGAAGCCCTCTCCCTGCTTAAAATTGTTTCACCTTTACTTCAAGTTGTTCTGCCTTTCTGGTCCAAATCAATGTTCATTTTACATATGTTGATTATGTCTCATGTTTCCCTAAAATGTATACAACCAAGCTGTGCTCTGACCACCTTGGTTACATGTCATCAGGACCTGACTGTCTTAGGCCATTTTTGCTGCTATATCAAAATTCCTTAGACTGGGTAATTTATTGACAAAAGAAATTTATTTCTCATCGTTCTAGAGGCTGGGAAGCCCTAGATCAATGTACCTTGTTGCTCTGTTCTCAAATGGTAGAAGGTGGAAGGGCAAGAAGGGTCTTGTTAGCTCCCTTGAGCCCTTTTATAAGCTTACTAATCCCATTCATGAGGACAGAATCCTCATGACTTAATCACCTCTTAAAGGCCCCATCTGTTAATACTGTCACATTGGGTCTTAGAGTCCAATGTATGAATTTTGGGGAGACATATACATTCAAACCATAGCATAGGCTCTGACGTTCTACTCACTGACTCATGAACCCTGTGGGCTGGCTTCAGCGCACACCACCCTTTTGTAATAGTTCTTGGCAACAAAATCACTACGTCCCTGCCACTAATACTAAGAGACATGGTGGCACGTTAGCTCCTTGAGCTTATTTGTCCTTACAAATATCCTTTTCTGTCCATTCCTTAAGTGTTGGTATTTGCTATGGCCTGAATGTTGGTGCCCCCTAAATTAATATGTTGGAACTTGCTACCCACTGTGATACACTACTAATAAGTGGGATTTTGGGGAAGTGATTCAGGAGGGTAGAGTCTTCATGAATATTTTTAGTGCCATTATAAATGAGATTGAAAGAAAAGCACTAGTTTCTTATACCCCTTCTGCCATGTGAGAACATAGCATTTGTCCCTTCTACCATGTGAAGACACAACATTCACCCCTTTTGCCATGTGTGAATGTAGCAAGAAGGCACCATCTGGAAGAACAGGTCTTGACCAGACAACAGATCTGATGGTGCCTTAGTAGTGGACTTCCCAGCCTCCAGAACTGTGAGCAATAAATTCTGTTGTTTATAAATTACCAATTCTAATATAATTTGTTATAGCAGCCCAAACAGACAAAGACAGTATTTTTTTGATTTCTGTCCTAGGTGTTCTTTTCCTACTCTATAGCTTTCTCTGAGATATTTAATTTTTTCCTAAGAATAATTTATTATTTTTAAATTGGAGGCAAACCTACTGGAAGCTACATTTTTTTTCCTCATAACTCTTGACCTACAGGTATAGCCACATACCACTTGGATATGCTATTCACATGTAACATCCCGGATTCCAAAATTGAACTAGTTACTCCTATCCCTGCCCCTCCCCAACTAAGCCTTGTTCCATCTCTGGTGGTAGTTGGCTTGGTGAATACCACCACTATCACTTATTTTGTAAGCATTCATATTCCTTCCTTTGCACCCTCACATAAAATCAGGAAACCAATTTAACCCATTCTGTGACTGAAATTTGTCTCAATTCATCAACTGTTTTCCAATTCTGTTGCCATGGCCCCATTCAGGCTGCCATCCTCTCTCTCCTAGATCCCTTCAATAGCCTCCTAACATTCCTTCTTTTCCTCTTCCTCCAATCTTGTCATTTTTGTCTCTTTTCCCACCCTAAAAGAATAAACATGGGCATAGTGATCACTTAAAAGTACACATTNTTTTTTATTTTTTTTTTTTGAGACGGAGTCTCGCTCTGTCGCCCAGGCTGGAGTGCAGTGGCCGGATCTCAGCTCACTGCAAGCTCCGCCTCCCGGGTTCACGCCATTCTCCTGCCTCAGCCTCCCGAGTAGCTGGGACTACAGGCGCCCGCCAGGTCGCCCGGCTAGTTTTTTGTATTTTTAGTAGAGACGGGGTTTCACCATGTTAGCCAGGATGGTCTTGATCTCCTGACCTCGTGATCCGCCCGTCTCGGCCTCCCAAAGTGCTGGGATTACAGGCTTGAGCCACCGCGCCCGGCCTAAAAGTACAAATATTTACACCTCACTATCTTGAGGAAAACTTTGCAGTGGCCACCTTGTTTTGTTTAGGTAAAGTCCAAAGCCCCTAACCTGACTTACAAGACCCTTCATGATGTGGCCTTGGCTTACTTTCTCAGCTTTATCTCTTCTCTCTCACTTATAATCATGCTGTCATCCAGCTACCAGATCTGCCTTCCAGACTGAAAGGTTTATTCTGACAGCTACTGGCACTGCTGTTGGTAGTCAGCCCTCAGCTGTCATCCCTTTTCGGAACTGCATATATCAAATGGCTGATATACATGAAGTTACTGTAGAGAACTGGTCCTGTCATTTCAACTCAGGACAGCTCTGAAGGGCCATCTCAGCTTCAGAGCTCCTGGTGAGGTTGGCTGAGGCTTCTGTTAAGACTATCACAGCCTGACTTTTCTCTCCTCTCAATCTAATTTCCTTCCCTTCTCTCCCATACTACCTGGTAAAGATAAACCTTCTGCATACTAATCTCTGTCTCTGAGAATCTGCTTCCAGGGGAAAACAACTTATAACAACTCTCTGGTTTGCATTCCTGGCTGTAGCCATACTGGATATCATTGAGTTTCTAGAATGCCTGTCTTGCTCTCTTTTGTCTTCAGGTTTGTGCCAGGAACACAGGCTTGAAGAAAGCCTTCTCTCATTTTATATCTTATTCTAAAAAGGTTGCCTTTTAAATGTATTCTCATAGTACCCTCATTTTAATTTATTCTCATTCCCTCATTGCAACACCTGTACTACTCAGCACTATAACATCCCGAGATCATAAACGATGTTTATGCCTGGTGAATAACAGATTCTCAATAAACAATTGCTGAATTCATTTGTTCATTGATTTTGGTAATAGGGTAGCTTCACCAAGTGTCCAAAATCCAGTAGTGAAGACATGCTTTCCAACAGTTCAGTCTCCTTTTCCTCTACTTTTCTACCAAAATTTATGTACTTTTCCTAGATGGCAGTTACTCAAGGTTGCTGCTTGCTTTTCTGTATTTTCATGCTCAATCCCTTTCAGATAATACACTTGTTCTTTAGATATGTTAATACATGTAATCCGTTAAATATACTGTTGCCTGCCTGGATACAGTTGTCTTTCTTCAAAGTGATTTTAATACACTAGTTTTAATCTGATCTGCTTTTGTTGATTTTATCCTTCAATTTTTCCCCAAGATCTTATGGGGGTGAGGAGTTTCTCTCTATGGTTCCCATGTTCTGGCTGCTAATTACAACATAGCCCTGTGGTGGAGGGGACTGTGTCAACATTCTTAATGGTTTAATGTTCCTTTTCTGGTGTACAGTAAAACAAGCATGTTTTCAATTCTTTATAGCAACTTAAATTGTGTTTTAGCAGGGTTATTGCTTTTACTTGGAGAGAAACACTAATTTCATGGAAAAGGTGACAATGGTAATGTAGAGATAATAAAAAGAGACAAGAAGTAGATTCAGAAATAATCTTCTTAAAGATAGTTACAATGGGAAAAAAGCCACCTCATTAATATATATATATTAAAAAACACCTGAAGATTAACTTCACCTGTAAAATAGTCATCCATTCCCATTCACAGCCCAGTGAGCATGCTACAGTTGGATTTCAGAGCTCACCACTGTGCAGAATTGTTCTCAGTAAGGTCGTCACTGTTACCCAATCTCAAGGGCACTTTTCAGTTCTTCCTGCTTTTAACCTTACTGGTAAACACTTCTCCTTTTAAGTACCTGCCTCCACTCTCTCCTTTTTTTCTCCTCTCACCCCGTCCCTGTACCTCCTGAGCCTCCTCTTACTCTTTCACTTCTCACATTCCTGAGTCCCTTCTCTTTCTTCCCTTCTAAGCATGGTGAGTACATCAAACTCAGGATTTTCTAGGCAGTCTTAGGAAACTTTCCCTTTCTCCCCTTATAACAACTACTATTGTATAATATAATGAAACAGTGTTGTATTGTTTCTTAATTGTTTGAGAATTTGTCTCACTAGATTGTCAGCTGCTTCAGGGTAGAAATTGGGTCTTTTGCTTTCCCAACACACAGAGCAGAGTCCACAAACAATAGGTACACAACAGTTGTTGATTTAATAAATAAATACCCTGGGAGATACTTGTTCCTATATATAAATATACTTCTTTCTACATAAATTCTTGTCAGAATTTGCCTTCTTATTTCAGAAAGTGCTCTAAACAAAGTAAACAATCACATTTAATATACTGTAGAAAGATGTGTGCTCCTAATAGCAGGTTTAATTAAAATCATCCATATGACAGTAAAAAAAAAAATCTGGATGTTTCAGAAACTCTATTACCAGTGGTGAAGGATATAATCCAAACATTTTTTTTTATTTGGAAAATGTCTTTATTTTATAATTACCTTGGTAAGGTCATAAAACTATATTCTAAAGATATTTTAAAGTTATTGAAAAAACAATGTTTCTGCAAAAAGAAATTTCAAGTTACTTTTTCCTATAAAGAAGTGTGATAAAAAGATTCATCATCTTATTCTCGTTCTTAATATAGTAGAGATTAAATACCATGCAGAGATTAAATATCATGACTAATAATTTAGTTTAATCCAATCAATATTTCTTTACCTATAATATAGCCAGCAACCTAAAGGCAATGATCTGTTTTGGGTGAAATAGGCAACGGTTTGGTTTCAGCACTATACGAGTTCTCTCTGATACACTTAATATATACATGCACTTTTAAAACTTTTAAACTAGAATACAATATTGCCATATTGTTTTGGAAGACTGCTTTTTCTGAGAGAACCAAGCACGAAGACTGTGGATACTCTGCTGTTCTAATCTCAGAGTGACTCGGATTTGACTTTAATGAGCGATTATTTCAACTAAGATATGAGAATATCTTACCATAGCGCAGTTGTCATTTTTATCTCTATTTCAGAAACCAGAAAAAAAGTTTTTTTTTCAGTATATATAAGGCACAGATGATAAAGAATAAGTGCAGTTTCAGCGATTAGATAGCTTATCTCTGGTTTAATGAAACTCACCTAAGAACAATAAAGTGATGGAAAAAGTTTGGATTGGGAAGCTGGCATCACACAGTACGGTTCTGCCTCTTAGTAATGCCTTTGAGAAGGTCATTTTATTCTCCTGGTCTTCTATTTCCATTCATTCAGTTATTCATCTAAGTATCAACTATTCCTCCAATGGCTCCTGTGTGCCAAGAACTGTTTTGAAGAGTTGGTAGAGAACAAAATCCAGGATGTCCTATGGAATTTTCAGTTATCAATGAAGTACAGTTGACCCTTGAAAAATACGAGACTGAACTGTGTAGTTCCACATATAAACCTTAGATGCCTTCACTAGTGTGCCTCCTCTTCCACCTTCTCTACCTTTTCTTCCACCTCTGTCAACCCTGAAAGGGCAAGACCAAGTCCTTCTCCTCCTCCTCCTTCTCAGCTAACTCAATGTGAAGATGATGACGATGAAGTCCTTATGATGATCTCCTTTCACTTAATAAACAGTAAATGTATTTTTTCTTCTTTATAATTTTCTTAATAGCATTTTTTCTCTAGCTTATTTTAAGAATACGGTATATAACACATATACAAAACTATGTTAATTGAGTGTTTATGTGACCACCTAACATGAAGCATTGTTACGTGTGTTATCTACTTTCAGTAGTTTTATTAGGCATGTACTTTTTTGGGTGTTTTTGGAAAATTTGGATGAAAATTCTGGAATTTTATGACATTGTTTTCTCATATATTGTGAACAATTTATTATTTCCTCATATGAAACTCCCACACACATTTCAAAGACTTCTTTCATAATTTGGTGAATGAAAAGGGTTAATTTGTTGATTTATTACTTTGAGCATCAGTGAAGTTGAAAATATGTTTAATTATTTTTATTATGAAATAAGTTAGAAACAGAATATGGGTAATAATATAATGAATACCCATGTACCCAATGACAAGCTTAAAGAAAAAGTTACAGATACACTTGTAGCCTATAAGATATCCTTCCTGGATGCATTTCTACTTTCTTCTCCCCAGAGATAACCACTAGCTAGAATTTGGTAAGTATTATTCCCAAGTCTAATTTTTATACTTTTATACATACATATATATCCCTAAAGTATACGAAACCTTGCATATTTTATATCATTGGAGCACTGATATCATGCCATAAGTATCCTCTGCAACTTGTAAAAAGCCCAGTATTACAATTTTTTGCTATTTAGCCATTTTGTTATTTTGCTATGGAGCTCTAGTTTAATAATTTTCACAGATTTATAAAAGTTCATTATATGAATATTTCCACTTTAAGTGTTGAAAGATATCATATGGTCTACATTTTCATTATAAGCAAAAAATGATGCACTGAAAATTCTTACATAAATGTCTATGGACATTTGAGAATTTCTCCAAGAAACAGCCTTAGAGTGAAAATGTCAGGTCATAGGATAGACACATCAGCTTTCCTAGATTTTGCCATTTGCTCTCCAAGGAGCTTGCTCTGATTTATACTCTTACCAATACCACAAAAAGTATTCTAGTTGCTCCACATCCCAGCCAGTAGTTATTGGTAATCGGATGGTCGTGAAATAGTATCTCATTATGGCTTTAATTTTTATTTCCTTGATTACTTGTGTAATTGAGCATCTTTGGATAGGTTTATTAAATTTATTGGCTTTTCCTCTTCTACATATTGCCATATATATATATATATATTTAGGCAAATTCTCATCCTGTTGCCCAGGTTGGAGTGCAGTGGTGCAATCTTGGCTCACTGCAACCTGTACCTCCTGGGTTCAAGCAATTCTTCTGCCTCAACCTCCCAAGTAGCTGTGATTACAGGCATGCACTACCACAACTGGCTAATTTTTGTATTTTTAGTAGACACAGGGTTTCACCATGTTGACCAAGCTGGTCTCGAAGTCCTGGCCTCAAGTGACCCACCCACCTTGGCATCCTAAAGTGCTGGGATTAACGTATAAGTCACAGTGCCTGGCCATATTTTTAAAACTTATATAAAAACCAGGCTACTTATCTTTTCCTTTATAATTTGTGATAGTTCTTTTTATATATTCTTCTTATTAATTTTTACTTGTTATAAGCTTTCCAAAAACCTTCCAGCCTATGGTCATCTTTTAACTTTGTTGATGTAGTCTTTTGTATAGTGTTAATTTTAATGTCTGTAAATTTAGTAAATTTTTCCTTTATGAACTGTGATTTTATTTTATTTTTTTTTTAGTTTAGAGAAAGGACCTTGCTCTGTCCCTCAGGCTGGAGTGCAGTGTGACAATTGTAGCTCACTGTAACCTGTAACTCCTGGGATCAAGTGATCCCCTTGCCTCAGCTTCCTGGGAAGTTAGGACTACTGGAACACACTACCATACCTGGTTAATTTCTAAATATTTTGTAAAGACAAGGTTTCTCTATATTGCCCAGGATGGTCTTAACTCTTGGCCTCAAGTAAGCTTCCCACCTCGGCCTCCCAAAGTGCTTGGATTACAGGTGTAAGCCACCATGCCTGGCCTGAACAGTAATTTTTTTTTCCCCTTTTAGTGTCTGATACTTTTCTATTTTTTCAAATGTTTTCTTTTCTTTTCTTTTTTTTTTTTGAGATGGAGTCTCCCTTCTTCTCCCAGGCTGGAGTGCAATGGCATGATCGGCTCACTGAAACCTCTGCCTCCCGGGTTCAAGCAATTCTCCTGCCTCGGTATCCACAGTGGCTGGGATTACAGGCACATGCCATCATGCCTGGCTAATTTTTGTATTTTTAGTAGAGACGCGAACTCCTAAGCTCAAGAGGTCGTCCCACTTCGGCCTCCCAAAGTGCTGGGATTACAGTCGTGAGCCACTGCACCTGGCCTATTTTCATTTTTTAGGCAAAAATATTCAATCCATGTGAAATTTATTTTTGAATATGGTGTGAGGTAGACATAATCATTTGATGCTTTTTCCACAAGCAGTGGTCTCAGATTCATTTATCAAATTGCCCTTTTNATATAATCCAAACATTTTTTTTTATTTGGAAAATGTCTTTATTTTATAATTACCTTGGTAAGGTCATAAAACTATATTCTAAAGATATTTTAAAGTTATTGAAACAATGTTTCTGCAAAAGAAATTTCAAGTTACTTTTCCTATAAAGAAGTGTGATAAAAGATTCATCATCTTATTCTCGTTCTTAATATAGTAGAGATTAAATACCATGCAGAGATTAAATATCATGACTAATAATTTAGTTTAATCCAATCAATATTTCTTTACCTATAATATAGCCAGCAACCTAAAGGCAATGATCTGTTTTGGGTGAAATAGGCAACGGTTTGGTTTCAGCACTATACGAGTTCTCTCTGATACACTTAATATATACATGCACTTTTAAAACTTTTAAACTAGAATACAATATTGCCATATTGTTTTGGAAGACTGCTTTTCTGAGAGAACCAAGCACGAAGACTGTGGATACTCTGCTGTTCTAATCTCAGAGTGACTCGGATTTGACTTTAATGAGCGATTATTTCAACTAAGATATGAGAATATCTTACCATAGCGCAGTTGTCATTTTATCTCTATTTCAGAAACCAGAAAAAAAGTTTTTTTTTCAGTATATATAAGGCACAGATGATAAAGAATAAGTGCAGTTTCAGCGATTAGATAGCTTATCTCTGGTTTAATGAAACTCACCTAAGAACAATAAAGTGATGGAAAAGTTTGGATTGGGAAGCTGGCATCACACAGTACGGTTCTGCCTCTTAGTAATGCCTTTGAGAAGGTCATTTTATTCTCCTGGTCTTCTATTTCCATTCATTCAGTTATTCATCTAAGTATCAACTATTCCTCCAATGGCTCCTGTGTGCCAAGAACTGTTTTGAAGAGTTGGTAGAGAACAAAATCCAGGATGTCCTATGGAATTTTCAGTTATCAATGAAGTACAGTTGACCCTTGAAAATACGAGACTGAACTGTGTAGTTCCACATATAAACCTTAGATGCCTTCACTAGTGTGCCTCCTCTTCCACCTTCTCTACCTTTTCTTCCACCTCTGTCAACCCTGAAAGGGCAAGACCAAGTCCTTCTCCTCCTCCTCCTTCTCAGCTAACTCAATGTGAAGATGATGACGATGAAGTCCTTATGATGATCTCCTTTCACTTAATAAACAGTAAATGTATTTTTTCTTCTTTATAATTTTCTTAATAGCATTTTTTCTCTAGCTTATATTAAGAATACGGTATATAACACATATACAAAACTATGTTAATTGAGTGTTTATGTGACCACCTAACATGAAGCATTGTTACGTGTGTTATCTACTTTCAGTAGTTTTATTAGGCATGTACTTTTTTGGGTGTTTTGGAAAATTTGGATGAAAATTCTGGAATTTTATGACATTGTTTTCTCATATATTGTGAACAATTTATTATTTCCTCATATGAAACTCCCACACACATTTCAAAGACTTCTTTCATAATTTGGTGAATGAAAAGGGTTAATTTGTTGATTTATTACTTTGAGCATCAGTGAAGTTGAAAATATGTTTAATTATTTTATTATGAAATAAGTTAGAAACAGAATATGGGTAATAATATAATGAATACCCATGTACCCAATGACAAGCTTAAAGAAAAGTTACAGATACACTTGTAGCCTATAAGATATCCTTCCTGGATGCATTTCTACTTTCTTCTCCCCAGAGATAACCACTAGCTAGAATTTGGTAAGTATTATTCCCAAGTCTAATTTTATACTTTTATACATACATATATATCCCTAAAGTATACGAAACCTTGCATATTTTATATCATTGGAGCACTGATATCATGCCATAAGTATCCTCTGCAACTTGTAAAAGCCCAGTATTACAATTTTTTGCTATTTAGCCATTTTGTTATTTTGCTATGGAGCTCTAGTTTAATAATTTTCACAGATTTATAAAAGTTCATTATATGAATATTTCCACTTTAAGTGTTGAAAGATATCATATGGTCTACATTTTCATTATAAGCAAAAAATGATGCACTGAAAATTCTTACATAAATGTCTATGGACATTTGAGAATTTCTCCAAGAAACAGCCTTAGAGTGAAAATGTCAGGTCATAGGATAGACACATCAGCTTTCCTAGATTTTGCCATTTGCTCTCCAAGGAGCTTGCTCTGATTTATACTCTTACCAATACCACAAAAGTATTCTAGTTGCTCCACATCCCAGCCAGTAGTTATTGGTAATCGGATGGTCGTGAAATAGTATCTCATTATGGCTTTAATTTTATTTCCTTGATTACTTGTGTAATTGAGCATCTTTGGATAGGTTTATTAAATTTATTGGCTTTTCCTCTTCTACATATTGCCATATATATATATATATATTTAGGCAAATTCTCATCCTGTTGCCCAGGTTGGAGTGCAGTGGTGCAATCTTGGCTCACTGCAACCTGTACCTCCTGGGTTCAAGCAATTCTTCTGCCTCAACCTCCCAAGTAGCTGTGATTACAGGCATGCACTACCACAACTGGCTAATTTTGTATTTTAGTAGACACAGGGTTTCACCATGTTGACCAAGCTGGTCTCGAAGTCCTGGCCTCAAGTGACCCACCCACCTTGGCATCCTAAAGTGCTGGGATTAACGTATAAGTCACAGTGCCTGGCCATATTTTAAAACTTATATAAAACCAGGCTACTTATCTTTTCCTTTATAATTTGTGATAGTTCTTTTATATATTCTTCTTATTAATTTTACTTGTTATAAGCTTTCCAAAACCTTCCAGCCTATGGTCATCTTTTAACTTTGTTGATGTAGTCTTTTGTATAGTGTTAATTTTAATGTCTGTAAATTTAGTAAATTTTCCTTTATGAACTGTGATTTTATTTTATTTTTTTTTTAGTTTAGAGAAAGGACCTTGCTCTGTCCCTCAGGCTGGAGTGCAGTGTGACAATTGTAGCTCACTGTAACCTGTAACTCCTGGGATCAAGTGATCCCCTTGCCTCAGCTTCCTGGGAAGTTAGGACTACTGGAACACACTACCATACCTGGTTAATTTCTAAATATTTTGTAAAGACAAGGTTTCTCTATATTGCCCAGGATGGTCTTAACTCTTGGCCTCAAGTAAGCTTCCCACCTCGGCCTCCCAAAGTGCTTGGATTACAGGTGTAAGCCACCATGCCTGGCCTGAACAGTAATTTTTTTTTCCCCTTTTAGTGTCTGATACTTTTCTATTTTTTCAAATGTTTTCTTTTCTTTTCTTTTTTTTTTTGAGATGGAGTCTCCCTTCTTCTCCCAGGCTGGAGTGCAATGGCATGATCG
Source organism: Rhinopithecus bieti (assembly GCF_001698545.2). Classification (NCBI taxonomy): domain Eukaryota; kingdom Metazoa; phylum Chordata; class Mammalia; order Primates; family Cercopithecidae; genus Rhinopithecus; species Rhinopithecus bieti. The sequence continues at coordinate 86,782 of NW_016809121.1, read as the reverse complement.
GCTCACTGAAACCTCTGCCTCCCGGGTTCAAGCAATTCTCCTGCCTCGGTATCCACAGTGGCTGGGATTACAGGCACATGCCATCATGCCTGGCTAATTTTGTATTTTAGTAGAGACGCGAACTCCTAAGCTCAAGAGGTCGTCCCACTTCGGCCTCCCAAAGTGCTGGGATTACAGTCGTGAGCCACTGCACCTGGCCTATTTTCATTTTTTAGGCAAAATATTCAATCCATGTGAAATTTATTTTGAATATGGTGTGAGGTAGACATAATCATTTGATGCTTTTTCCACAAGCAGTGGTCTCAGATTCATTTATCAAATTGCCCTTTTTTTTTTCCCACTTGATACATAATGCAACATGTCTCATATATCAGGAAAGATGTATTTCTGGGTTTTCCATACTTTCTCATTGGTCATTTTGTACAGCTGTGTCAATAACATGCCAATTAATTTCTATAGCTTCAAAAAATATAATGCTTCCTATACTGTACAAGTTGTGTCCTCCATAAGAACACCAGGGTGAAGAAATGGGTAGAGACTGAAATCCAAATCCTGCTTGATACTCCCAGACATAAGGCTGTGTCTACCTGGAAGGAGGGGCACCTTTTTCTAATTCACAGAAAGACTGCCTGCTGGATAAACTATGTGCTTTCAGGGCTCCCCAATTTCATCCTAGGGGCACTTTTTCCTTCTTGGGAAATTGATAGAGAAAGCGTACTATATACTCTGAATGGATGTCAATTGGACATCCAAAAGGACAAGATGGCAATTCTCCCATCTTGTCCTTCTTCAAAAGTGTCTAGTCTATACTAGGTCTTTTGATCTTGCTGAAATCTATATAAATCTTGTTGAGAATTTCACTAATCTTGCATTGTTTTTTATTACTTTGTAGAGAATTGATATATTTTTGAATTTTCCCATTAATTAATATGTACTATCCATGTATTCATGCCTTTTTAATGCCTTTTAACATAGTTCAATAATTTATTCATAAAGGTTTTGTAAGTATTTGTTAGATTTATTTTCAAGGTTTCTCTCATTGTCATGATACACACACACACAATTACACTTTATAATTGTGTGCCACTCAGGTTTATGAACATACTTTTTTTTATAATGATGATATTAAAAAATATTATTGGGCCAGGCGCGGTGGCTCAAGCCTGTAATCCCAGCACTTTGGGAGGCCGAGACGGGCGGATCACGAGGTCAGGAGATTGAGACCCTCCTGGCTAACACGGTGAAACCCAGTCTCTACTAAAAAATACAAAATCTAGCCGGGCGAGGTGGCAGGCGCCTGTAGCCCCAGCTACTCGGGAGGCTGAGGCAGGAGAATGGCTTAAACCCGGGAGGTGGAGCTTGCAGTGAGCTGAGATCCGGCCACTGCACTCCAGCCTGGGCGACAGAGCGAGACTCCGTCTCAAAAAATAAATAA
>NW_016809121.1:74522-85238 GCF_001698545.2 Rhinopithecus bieti | reverse complement strand
AAAAAAAAAAAAAAAAAAAAAAAAAAAAAATACTTATTGGTCATTCAAAGTGAATTTCCTTTTCAAAACCTTAGTTTATTATTATTTTTTCCTGGTCTATCTGTGGCATAATACCCTCCTCCCAGTGATTTGTAAGAACTTTTGAAAGTTAAAGGCAAATTGTGTTTCATCATATGTATTACAACTTTTTTCTTCCAGTTTGCCATTTGACTTCTAGTTTCATTAATGGGTATTTTTTCTTTGACTGCAGAGAATTTAAATTTGATGGAGTCACATACACCAACCTTATGTGATTTCTTTCTTGTTTTTATGTTTTCTTATTCAAGATTATATAACTATTAATTTATATTTTATTCTTGAAGTTATTTTATTTAACTTTTAATCTATCTGGAGTTTGTTTTGATGTTTGCTGTAATTAGAAATGCCAGTATTATTTTTTTCTTTTCAGGAAGTTAGCCAATTGTTCTGGCACCATTTTATTCTCCACTGACCACTGCTTCCATCATAAATTTGTGCCTGTAATCTTCATTGTCAGTCTTGTTAACTACCTGAAGAGTTGATAAATCTTGGAATTTTAGTCAGCCAATTAAACATTTTTTAAACCTAAGAGAATACTTCACCTTAACACTGTAGTAGTTCATGGGAGAATGCTCCCAACAGATAATTCATATTTTCATACTGCCTACTCACAGTCTGGCCAATATAGAGTAGATGATAAATAGGCATTAGATGGATGAATGAATTGTGGAAATTGGAGACATCTTTTTTTTTTTTTTTTTTTTGAGTCTCGCTCTGTCGCCCAGGCGGGAGTGCAGTGGCCGGATCTCAGCTCACTGCAAGCTCCGCCTCCCGGGTTTACGCCATTCTCCTGCCTCAGCCTCCCGAGTAGCTGGGACTACAGGTGCCCGCCACCTCGCCCGGCTAGTTTTTTGTATTTTTTAGTAGAGACGGGGTTTCACCATGTTAGCCAGGATGGTCTCGATCTCCTGACCTTGTGATCTGCCCGTCTCGGCCTCCCAAAGTGCTGGGATTACAGGCTTGAGCCACCGCGCCCAGCCGGAGACATCTTTTAATTTAGATTTATTTTTCGTTGGAAGGGAGGTAGGTTTTAATTTCTTGCAAGGTTGTAATTCCGTAGAATAGGAAGGGAGAAACTAATGCAGAGGAACAGAAGGAATGCATGAGATCGAGAATGCCTAGAAATATTTGAGACATTGATTAAGTCATCAGAAATGGAAACAAGTTTAGAAACAATTTAGAAAAGAATACACTGTAGGTCTGATAAATATTGTTAAGATTAGGATTTTTTTTTGTTAAATTATGGAAAATGTTATATAGAAAGAATAGTAGAACAGACCACACGAACCCATCTCTTACTATCTTCAACAATTACCAGTTCAAAAGTTGTTATTGTTATCTCTGCCTCCACACATTTCATCTTTTCCTCCCCCACTGGATGACTTTGAAACAAATCCTAACCCTGCTACCATTTCAACTGTAAATATTTCAGCATGTCTCTGTAAAAACGGAAGACTCTACAACAACAAGACATAGATCTAATATCCAGGTTGAGTAGGAATTTGCTATCTTACTAATCTGATGAATAAACAAAGTCTAGAGCATTTTTATTAAAGTGGTAGAGCATGAAGAACCATCTACTGGGTATTAGGAGATTTGCCTGAGTTGAAGTCCTGGCTCTCAACTTCCCACCTGTGTGACTCCAGCAAAGCTCTTCACTTCTCAACTCCAAATCTCAATTTCCTCATTAGTGAAAGAAGGATACATAGTAGTAGTTTTATCCATTTCAGACTTGTCATCAGGATTGAAGTAACAGATGTGAAAACAAATCTAAAATTGTGAAGTAGTAACTTCCAGTCCAATCCTCTTCTTTGTAAATAACCTTGAGCACAGACACATCAACTGAAGGATAGATCATCTTTGCTTAGCCTTGTTTACAATGTTCTTGCTGGGTTTCTCTTCCTAAAAACACATTATTTAGGTACTTAACAGAACAAACACTCAAAAAACGAAACCAAAAAACTTTGGGGTTATAGACACCCATACTCATAAGTAATTCTGAATGCCAAGAGAAGAGTATTTCGGTTTGCTTCTCTCACCTTTTCACCTTTCATTTCATGTACCCTGTCCTTTGTCTTAGTTCTAATAGCTCTGAGAGCTGATTACTTTTCCGGTGTCCCACGTATCAGGATCCTGCCTAGTGCAACTCAATTCCAAAAGTTAATTTACTGGCCTTTTGGTGACCAGTGCTTCAGATAACTCACAGGGAAACAATGTTTATTTCCTCTCCCACTAACAGTCACAACAATAATAAAAAAGACAGTAGCGGGGCAAGTTTTGATGGCTAACCTCTCTCTCCATCCTTTAAGGGGAGAACTCTATAAAGAGAATGTTTTCCTAAAGGGGCCATCTGGGCGGTGTCCTCTTTGTCCCAGCGCCCTGATTTCTATTCTTAGATCTGGAGATAGGCGGCTTTCATTTTTCCTGCTGCCAGTTCCCAGACTTTCCCTGGGGCCGCAGGATCCCCGGCTGGCGGGTCGCGGAGGGTGGCCGGTGGGGCTGCGCACTGCGCGCCTCCGCTGCGGGGCTCCGGGCCTTGGGACTCGGCCTAGTCCGCTGAGTCAGTTTCTTCCTGCGCGACTCCCCGCCGCGCCGCCGCTGGGGTGGAATGTGGTCCCAGGAGGCGGCGCCCGCCCAGGGTCCGGTTTAGGTGTGCGTGGGGGCCACGGGCACGGTCATCCCGGCCAGGCCCGGCTCCAGCAGCCCCACGGCCGCCGCCGGAGTTCTGCGCGGCCCGTCGCCTCGGCTGAGCCTCTGGCAGGCCCCTGAGCTCGTTTTTTGGGGCCTGGCTGGGGGAGGAGGAAGCCGAGCAGGAGGGCTCTGGAGAGGGAGGGCAACGCGGGGCGGGGAGCCGCCGCCTTCCTCATAAACAGGCGGGCGTGGGCGCCGACGGGGCCTCCGGGGAGCGCTGGCTGCGGGCGGTGAGCTGAGCTAGCTCCCGAGGAGCTGTGGCCGGCGCCCCTGCCGGTTCCCTGAGCAGCGGACGTTCGTGCTGGGAGGCGGCGGGTTGGAAGCAGGGGCCACCATGGCTAGTGGCAGCTGTCAGGGGTGCGAGGAGGACGAGGAAACTCTGAAGAAGTTGATAGTCAGGCTGAACAATGTCCAGGAAGGTAAACAGATAGAAACGCTGGTCCAAATCCTGGAGGATCTGCTGGTGTTCACGTACTCCGAGCACGGTAATCACTTGCGAAGAAACTGTGCTTCTATTTTTGCAAACTTTCGCCCCCTCCTCACATTTGCAAACTTTGTCCTCCTCCGCTGACGCTGCTCAAACCCGGACTCTTAAAGAGCCGTAAACTCCCATATCCTTTCCTTAGGGCGGAAAGGAGCTGAGAGTTCCAGGAAGGTCTTCACCTTTTTGACTTTTCTCCTCTTTTCAGACTTAAAAGGAAAGGGGGTGCTGTGGATTGTGACTTTGCCTCTTTTCCCCACCCACTTGTTTTCCAGCCTCCAAGTTATTTCAAGGCAAAAATATCCATGTGCCTCTGTTGATCGTCTTGGACTCGTATATGAGAGTCGCGAGTGTGCAGCAGGTAAAGGCATTGTTTTCACTTCAACTCATTCGCCCTTCTGTTTGGAAGGAGACGTTTTACTGGCAGTGTTATATAGCCGGGAGTTCTTGGTTATTTTCGAAATTTGGCTTGAGGAACCTCCGACTGTGATTTTCAGATGGGGACATTGTTAAATTTTTTGACAATGTAAAAAGGGATGAAGGGCCCCAGTATGTGTTCCCTGAGTGTCTTTAAGAAGTAACTTTATAAAACCAACAGTATGGGTGGTGGTAGAAGGGGGATAAAAATGGGTTCGGGTTTGGTCCCGTTATTGGCAAGATGAATTAATTACTGTTTAGACCTGATTATTCCAGGAATCTTCCCAATGTAGAGCATGTCCTAGATGAGAGGATTATGAGTAGTTTGGAAAAGGGGAATAACTAATAGTGATAAAATGCCACTTTGTCACTGGCAAACTCTTGTAGAGTTCAGCATTTCTTAAAATTAAAAGACAGATTTCTAGCCTTTAGTTGTAGTATACCTTGTAGTATCTAAAGAAAGTCATGTCTTTTGAGACCCTCATAATTTACAATAAAATGCATGTAAAACTGAAACTTTTACAATCTGTACCATAGGAAACCCAGAAATTTGCTAAATACCTTGGATATATTTTTTTTAAGGGGGGGCTTTAAAATGGTAATTAAGAATGATTTACAGTCAAAATTATAGGCCAAGGTGATAACTTCCTTTGGAGTACTTAGAGATTTGGGGAACTGAAATCAGTTTTGTCATCTGCATGTTAACTCATGCAAAGAAAGAGAGCTGTACTTTGAACTCCATGGAGGTGCAGTCAGAAAGCCAATGTTTCTTAATACTTGAGAGGCTTGACAGACGTAAGGCATCTCAATCTTTAAATTGGTGTGGGTCTATCTTTATGCTTATCTCTGTATCTAGCTGTATCTAGTCTGGATGAACCATCTTCTTTCATATGAGGACATTTGTATCTGGAAGAAATATTTTAATTTGTTTTCAACTGTGAAATATTTTCCATCTGACTGTTATAGATTTTCACGCCGCTATCAAATCAAACCAAGAAAAGATGGAGGCATAATAAAGATGCTGTTCTTTTAAGACTCAAAGTCGGAATTTTGCCTGTGGAATATGAGTCACTCTTTGGGCAATGGCCTATTGTGCTTCCTGCTCTGCACCCACGTCATCCCTTCTTGCCTCTGCTTTGGTGTTCAGAAGTGCCTGATTCTGGTCACCTTCATTCCCTAGACTCTGTACTTCATAGAGTCACTCCTGCTTGATACCGCTCAGGACAGGCAGACCCTAGGTAGGCTTTGGTCTGCAAGGTCTAGATAAGGGAGTGCTAGACTTGAGAACCCAAGGGACTCTGGAACATACCACCTAATTCTTAATTTTAGAAATTGCTCAAGCTTGAGCATGCTTGTCTGGAGTAGTTATGAGTGTGTCACTCAGTATTTCTGCCCAGAGGATACTGGAGGCAAAGTATGCTGGAAAATAAGGAAGAGTCTTTTTATAAGTAATTCATTACTTTTTTGGATGTATCATAGTTGTATATATTTTTGGGGTACATATGATATTTGATACATGTATACAATGTGTAATGTTCAAATCAGGGTAACTGAACTATCCATCACCTTGAACATTTTTCTTTGTGTTGGCAACATTACAATTCCTTTCTTCTAGCTATTTTGAAATATGCAATAAATTCATACTTTTCCTACTGTACTGTTAAATACGAACTTAATTGCTTCTATCTAATTATATTTTTGTACCCATTAACCACCTTCTCTTTATCCCTCCCCATCTTTTCATTCCCAGTCTCTGGTAACCACCATTCTACTCTCTCCCTCCATGAGATCCACCTTTTGGCTCCTAGATATAAGTGAGAATATGCAATATTTTATTTCTGTGCCTGGCTTATTGAATTTAACATAATGACCTCCATTCCCACCCATGCTGTTGCAAATAACAGGATTTCATTTTTTATGACTGAATAATATTCCATTGTGTATGTATGCCACATTTTCTTTTATTTTTAGTGAAGTAATTAATTTAGAGACAGGGTCTCACTCTGTTGCCCAGGCTGGAGAAGAGTGGTGTGATCAAATCTCACTGCAGGCCTGAAATCTTGGGCTCAAGTAGTCTTCTTTCCTCAGCTTCCCAGGTAGCTAGGAGTATAAGCGTGTGCCACCATGCTCAGCCAATTTTTTTTTTTTCTTTTTTTACTTTTTGTAGAGATGGAGTCTTGCTATGTTGCCCAGGTTAGTTTCAAACTCCTGACCTCAAGCAATCCTCCTGCCTTCGCCTCCATATTTTCTTTATTAATCTGTTGATAGACATATAAGGTGATTCTGTATCTTAACTATTGTGAACAGTGCTGCAATAAACGTGGGAGTTGAGACATGTGTTTGATATACTGATGTTCTTTCTTTTGGATATATGCCCAGCAATGAGATTGCTGGATCATATGAAAGTTCTATTTTTAGTTTTTTAAGGGACCTCCATATTGTTTTTCATAATGGCTGTACTACTTTATATTCCCATCAACAGTGTACCACCATTCCCCTTTTTCTACATCCTCACCGGCATTTGTTATTTTTTGTCTGTTTGATAATATAGCCATTCTGTCTGTGGTGAGATAATATCTCATTGTGGTTTTGATTTGCCTTTCCCTAAAGATTAGTGATACTTAGGATTTTTTTTTATGTGTGTGTGTGTGTGTATCTGTTAGCCATTTGTCTGCCTTCTTTTGAGAAATGTCTATTTGGATCTTTTGTCCATTTAAAAATAGGATTTTTTTTTCCCACTAATTGAGATTTTTGAGTTCCTTATGTATTCTGGTTGTTAATCTTTTGTTGAGTGGATATTTTGCAAATATTTTCTCCCGTTCTTTATGTTGTCTCTTCACTTTGTTGATTATTTTCTTTGTTGTGCAGAAGCTTTCAGCTTGATATAGTCCCATCTGTCTATTTTTGTTGTTGTTGCCTGTGCTTTTGAGGTCCTATCCCAAAAATCATTGCACAGACCAGTGTCCTGTAGCGTTTCTTCTAGTAGTTGCGCAGTTTCAGGTCTTAGATGTAAGTCTTTAATCCATTTTGAGTTGATTTGTGTATATGGTGAAAGCTGTGCATCTAGTTTCCTTCTCTGGCATAGCTAATATCCAGTTTTCCCAGCACTATTTATTAAAGAGACTGTCCTTTCTCTATTGTAGGTCTTTGGCACCTTTGGAAATAGGTTGCCTATAAATGCATGGATTTTTATCTAGGTTCTCTATTCTGTTCTGTTGATCTGTGTGAGGAATAGTCTTTTGATTTGGTAATTTAATGCAATAGAATTATTAATTTCAGCACCATATGTGTATAAGTCTATAAGGGGCATTGCATATTACATGATTTGATTCTTACTGAAATCTCACTGCCCTCTCAGAAATCTTACCGGATGGTTTACTCTCATAGCTCAGTGAGAGTAAGCTACTAACTGAGGATCAAAGAGCTTGTGACAAACCTAAGACCCAAGTCTTCTCACACCTTCAAAATCTCTTTCCATCATACAATCTACTAGTTGCTGAATTCACAAGCTTTTTGTGCAAGCTCGTAAAAAGCAAAATGGTTTGGTTTTTGCTTTGGCCTTGCTAGGTACAATGACATCAATTTAAATTATCATTGGTCTTACCAAGGGGATGTAGAAAGGGGTCTCCTACTGACATTTTAATACTCACTTGAAAGTAGTATTTTTCCTTCAGATTTCTTTATATAATTAGTATAATTACTGTAAGTATCTTTTAATGTTTTATATGTTGAGTTAGCTAGAAGTGCCAAATTAAAACTCTTAATGATGAATTTAAGGTATTAAGGTAAATTACTCCTTCATTTAATTTAATTGTAATTCTTAATTACTATTTAAAATAAAGATTAAGGTTTGTTTCTAGATGCCATTTAACATGATATTCCGTGCTGTCAGTTTTATTTTTGAAGTTTATTTCATATTTTATTAATGCTTCTTCATAAATGACAGTCTTTAGAAAATTGGTAGTTAAGCTGCCTTTATATTTTTCTTTTCCCGCCCATCATTTCACTGTGCTCCTAAATTTTACATCTCTTTATTCTCACGGTTTCAACCTTTGAAGAAGGGGAGCAAAATAAATGAAAGTGGCTAAAAATTTTTCTTTAACCCCTAGACTCTTTCCTGTTGTGCCTTAATTACATGCTTGAGTTTTTAGAATAATTATAATAAAGTAAAACTACCAATTTAATTGTATTGTAACTGTGCAGGATGGGAACCTTCTCTCTCTGAAAGATAAGCTTTTAATTGAATAGATTAATGGATCAATTGTTAACTCTGCTTTGCTGCCAGAGATTCTGTTTAATCACAGAAGTTCCTTGTAGTACTGGAGAGCTCAGTTGCCTGAATCTTTTTGCAAAGCACTTACTTATACTGTTGCTTCACCAACCAAAACAAAACAGGTTCTTTCCTTGAGTCAGCTTTGTAGGTATAGGGATGAGTTTGGCATCCTATGTGAATTTTTTCACCACCAGAAGCTGTTCAGAATGTTATTTTCTTAAATACTTCAGAAAAAAGTCTTGATGTATTTTATGAAAGCACAAAAATAGTTGGTTTCTATGACAGCTGGATTGTCAATGTCTGTTCAGCTTACGTGGAGGAGGATATCCTACTTAAGTAGTATAGGTAGAAATAGCTGTCAGAAATTGCTGCCTTTGAAAGCAATTTGAAATTATGTAAAAGGAAGTAATGACGAAATAAAGCAATTTCTGTTTAATCTGGAAAAGATCCAAAAGTAATATTGTAAAGAGATCTTGAGTAATCATTTTTATCTTCCTAAAATAGCCCTTGTTTACTCCTGTAAACAGGTAAGAAACTTGTGCCATTATTCCTTATTGGATGCATATAGATTTCTCACCTTGTCATTCAACTCCTTGCAATGTTCAACTTTACTTATGCATACAGCCTTATCCCAAAATAGCCTCTTTCCTGTAGCGGCTTCCTTATTATGTAGCAGCCTACTCTCCTTACCACTCAACAGTTCTTATACAATCTGGCTCAAGCTCTACCTCTTCATATTATATTCGCTGAGTAATTTTAACTCACACTGAATCTTACTTTCAGTATTTCTATTGTATTGGTATTTATTACACATCACACTTAGGTACTTTTCCATAAGTCTCTAGCGGGTGGGGGGTGTGTGTGTGTGTGTGTGTGTGTGTGTATATATGTGTATATATATATATAAATGCTCTTTCTCTTTTTTTTTTTTGACCATGTCAAGTATAGATCTATAGTATAATAGAATTGGAGATCCTTTACATTTAGAGAGGAGTCTACAGTAGGAGGAGTAGGTTAATTTTAATCTGTGGTTTGAAATCAGGACTTTCAATTTTGTTTTCAGAGGTAAAGAGCAACTTAGGCAAGTTGGCATCTTGTAAACAGACTGAGTGAAGATATACTTAAAGTGCATCCATAATTTCATATTTTATTTCAAAATGTGAAAGAGCCTACTAGGGGTGTCTGTATCTCTAGACCTTATCAATTCATTCTAGAGAAATCTAGAGGGAGCCATTGAGGAGTTCTACCTCCTGTCTATGTTATAGAGCCCTTTCTCTTTTTCTCCTATCAGATGTAGAGCCAGTTGCTAAAAATGCCACGTTTCTTGCCTCTATTATTCTAGCTTCATTAATTGGGGAGCAGCCATTCTGATAACTTATATTTTGCTACTAAAATTTTCAACTTGCCCTAATCCTTCATTTTAAGCCACTTCATTTTTTCCTATAATTAAAAATTTAAATATGTGGAGGAAATTCTGTCAGGTAGCTATCACTTAAAAGTTACTAAGGACCAGGTGCGGAGGCTCACGCGTGTAATCTCAGCACTTTGAGAGGCCATGTCAGGAGGCTTGAGCCAAGGAGCTTGAGACCAGCCTGGGCAATATAGAGAGACACCTGTCTTCACAAAAATGTTTTAAAAATTAGCTGGGTGTGGTGGCACATACCTGTAGTCCCAGCTACTTGGGAGGCTGAAGTGGGTGGATCACCTGAGGCCATGAGTTCTAGGCTGCAGTGATCTGTGATTGCGCCATTGCACTCCAGCCTGGGTGACAGAGTGAGACCCTATCTCAAAAACAAAATCAAAACCAAAAAAAAAAAAACAAGAAAAGAAACGTACTAAGGATCCAGTATAGCCATTCCTGCACATAATAATCTTGGTACAACCTCTGAAACTATTTTTTGTAGTTTATTTTATTTTGCCTTATTTAGACAATAGGCATGTCTATGTTCTTCATAATTTAGAAATTATATATAATTATATGTGTGTGTGTGTGTGTGTGTATTTTTTTTTTTTTGGAAATGGAGTCTTGCTCTGTCATCCAGGGTAGAATGCAGTGGCGCAATCTTGGCTCACTGCAACCTCTGCCTCCTGGGTTCAAGCGATTCTCCTGCCTCAGCCTCCCAAGTAGCTGAGGTTACAGATGCCCACCACCATGCCTGGCTAAGTTTTGTGTTTTAGTAGAGACAGGATTTCACCCTCTTGGCCATGCTGGTCTCGAACTACTGACCTCATGATCCACCCGCCTCCGCCTCCCAAAGTGCTGGGATTACAGGTGTGAGCCACTGTGCCCAGCTGAAATGTTATATTTTTTGTATGTCTTTCTGGTCTGATTTTGGAGAAAGGTGTATCCTAAGGATATGGCTTGCTTTTGTTTCTCGGTAAACATTTTAGGGTATCATTTTGTTTTATAACAATTATTTACAAGCGAGATAAGCATATATTCCACTAAGATTGAAGAGATTCATGTTTGACTCAGTATGTTCTATTAACATTCTTTAAAACATGTGAATATATGTCTTTCTTGTTTTCAGGTGGGTTGGTCACTTCTGTGCAAATTAATAGAGATTTGTCCAGGTACAATGCAAAGCTTAATGGGACCCCAGGATGTTGGAAATGATTGGGAAGTCCTTGGTGTTCACCAGTAAGTATGATAGATATGTAAAACAAACTGCCTTGAGTATTTATCTATACACATGAAAACCTTCCCTTGATACATTGAATTTGCAATCCAAGGCTACTCTTGTGAAATTCTTTGAAATACAGATATTTTCCTTGA
>NW_016809121.1:65311-71366 GCF_001698545.2 Rhinopithecus bieti | reverse complement strand
TTTTTTTTGGAAATGGAGTCTTGCTCTGTCATCCAGGGTAGAATGCAGTGGCGCAATCTTGGCTCACTGCAACCTCTGCCTCCTGGGTTCAAGCGATTCTCCTGCCTCAGCCTCCCAAGTAGCTGAGGTTACAGATGCCCACCACCATGCCTGGCTAAGTTTTGTGTTTTTAGTAGAGACAGGATTTCACCCTCTTGGCCATGCTGGTCTCGAACTACTGACCTCATGATCCACCCGCCTCCGCCTCCCAAAGTGCTGGGATTACAGGTGTGAGCCACTGTGCCCAGCTGAAATGTTATATTTTTTGTATGTCTTTCTGGTCTGATTTTTGGAGAAAGGTGTATCCTAAGGATATGGCTTGCTTTTGTTTCTCGGTAAACATTTTAGGGTATCATTTTGTTTTATAACAATTATTTACAAGCGAGATAAGCATATATTCCACTAAGATTGAAGAGATTCATGTTTGACTCAGTATGTTCTATTAACATTCTTTAAAACATGTGAATATATGTCTTTCTTGTTTTCAGGTGGGTTGGTCACTTCTGTGCAAATTAATAGAGATTTGTCCAGGTACAATGCAAAGCTTAATGGGACCCCAGGATGTTGGAAATGATTGGGAAGTCCTTGGTGTTCACCAGTAAGTATGATAGATATGTAAAAACAAACTGCCTTGAGTATTTATCTATACACATGAAAACCTTCCCTTGATACATTGAATTTGCAATCCAAGGCTACTCTTGTGAAATTCTTTGAAATACAGATATTTTTCCTTGAGTCAATGATTTACATTTATAGAGAGCTTTAAACTCAGAAGTTTGATTTAGAAAGCAAACATTTAAGGTAATATATCAGGAGTTATTTTAGTAATATAATCATATAATTATAAAACTGGTTAAGTTGTAGATTTTTGATGAGTACTTTTTTTTTTTTTGAGGCGGAGTCTCGCTCTGTCACCGGGGCTGGAGTGCAGTGGCCTGATCTCAGCTCACTGCAAGCTCCGCCTCCCGGGTTTACGCCATTCTCCTGCCTCAGCCTCCCGAGTAGCTGGGACTACAGGCGCCCGCCACCTCGCCCAGCTAGTTTTTGTATTTTTAGTAGAGACGGGGTTTCACCGTGTTAGCCAGGATGGTCTCGATCTCCTGACCTCGTGATCCGCCCGTCTCGGCCTCCCAAAGTGCTGGGATTACAGGCTTGAGCCACCGCGCCCGGCCCGATGAGTACTTTTGAATTCAAACCATGAAGAGATTTTGCCCTTTAATAATAGAACTGATACAAACCACTAGTTCTTAAAAAAATGGGAACTGAGAGAAGTTAGTTCTGTAAGTAGTAATTTGAAAGTTGATGTTCTGTCTTTAAGTAGTACATTTATATATATATTCATATATATACACAGTAAATTTAAACTACGGCTTTCAAAAAGAGTAAGAAAGAGGAAATTACCTTTCAGCACATCTGCAGCCAAATCTTGATGGCAATTTTACCAGCTATGTTTTTGCAGTTTGCAGCATAATGACTTTTTTTTTTTTTTTGAGACGGAGTCTTGCTCTGCCGCCCAGGCTGGAGTGCAGTGGCCGGATCTCAGCTCACTGCAAGCTCCGCCTCCCGGGTTCACGCCATTCTCCTGTCTCAGCCTCCCGAGTAGCTGGGACTACAGGCGCCCACCTCGTCGCCCGGCTAGTTTTTTGTATTTTTTAGTAGAGACGGGGTTTCACCGTATTAGCCAGGATGGTCTCGATCTCCTGACCTCATGATCCGCCCGTCTCGGCCTCCCAAAGTGCTGGGATTACAGGCTTGAGCCACCGCGCCCGGCCAGCATAATGACTTCTTAAATGAGACTACTTCCTTAGCCACAATTAATTAAGAAAACCTTTTCTGAAGAAGAATGTGTTTCCAGGAAAATACATTGTTTCTTGACAGTTAAAAAATATCTTCTCAGCTACTCGGGAGGCTGAGGCAGGAGAATCACTTGAACCTGGGAGGCGGAGGTTGCAGTGAGCCGAGATTGCAGCACTGCTCTCCAGCCTGGGTGACAGAGTGAGACTCTGTCTCAAAAACAAACAAACAAACAAACCTTCTGTCATTAACTTTAAATCTTTTTTATACCTAATGTGACTTTTCTTTACCACAGAAAAGGAAGTTGTGAATATTTTTGGCTTACAGTGGTATACAGTTTATGAAAATTTAATTTATGAAAAATTTTTAGGTGTTTATATTGGTGATCAGCATCAAGTAGTGCTACAAATTTAGACAAATTAGAGTTATGTGTTTGTCCATAAGTGAACATGTCTGTGCTTATACATTTTCCCCTCTTTGACAAATGTGTTGCTCTTCTTGTTTTCAGTACATAAAGGGTGTGTTTGGAAAGAGCATATTTACAATTAATTGGAGTTCTCATCTTCAATCTAATCTTTGTAATTCTATGTTTCAGTTCTAAAGTATACAGCTTTTGATGAGGAATTACTCAGAATATACCAGTAATTAGCAATTGTAACTTTAAGCGTCCCTTGGTTTGGTTGAGAATTTCCAAGATGTCCAAAGATGAGCCAGTCTATAACCTCAGGGAGTGTTTGGGAAACTCATCTAGTCATATTCCTGTTCAAACTAGCTGTTCAAATTAAATTACATAAATGTTTATATAGGAAATTTGTACACTCACTCACTTACTCATTCTCTCACTTTGTTCATCCAGTCATTCATCTTCCATTCATCAAATGTTTTTTAAGTCCCTCCTCTAGGCCAGAAACAATGCAGTTGTGAAGAAGATAGACACACTGCTCTCTCCAGTGGAGTGTATTAGATCACTCCCAGCAAAAATTGATTGCAAAATAGATTTCTGTTTTTTCAAGGCCTTTTCTCTCCAAAGACTTATCAGTTCTGAAGAAAAATTTCTTCCGTGGTGATAAAGTCAGGAATAGTGGGATTGGTACAGGGAGAGGTAGGGGCAGGGTGATTAGGAGGAAGACTGGCAGAGAATTGAAGACTGGCTTCATCCAGTTCCTCCAACTGCCAAATGGAGATTATGCAACGTTTCTTGAATACATACAAAGCTCTAGATGTGGTCAGCTCAGTCTTTTCCCAACAATTCGCCAAACAATGCTGTGCAGGAATAGACTAGAGATTATATTTTGGGATTAATAATATAGGGATTAAAATCTCATGAATTTGAACTAAACATTATTGATATGTTAAGTTCACTTTTTTTTTTTTTGAGACAGAGTCTTGCTCTGTTGCCAGGCTGGAGTGCAGTGGCCTGATCTCGGCTTACTGTAACCTCTGCCTCCCAGGTTCAAGTGATTCTCCTGCCTCAGTCTCCCGAGTAGCTGGGACTACAGGAGTGCACCACCACACCCAGCTAATTTTTGTGTTTTTAGTAGAGACAGGGCTTCATCATGTTGGCCAGGATGGTCTCGATCTATTGACCTCATGATCCCCCCGCCTTGGCCTCCCAAAGTGCTGAGATTACACGTGTGAGCCAGCGCTACCGGCCCACTTTTTAATATATTATTAATTTCTCTTTTAAAAACAGTAGCAATTAATAATTTAAATATTGAAATGAATTCTTAATTTATGTATACAAACTAACATCTTTATTGTATCTCTATTTTAGTATATCAACATGTCTAAGATAATTTATAAATTTATATCACATGTAAAAACAGGTTTGCTCTTGATGTATATAAGACTTCATGATATTTTGAACATGGAGTTGGGTGAAAATAGTGAATCTGAATTTTTGAATTTGAATATTTATTGGAAAATAAGTAGCGCTTTTACCTTGTTAAATGAGACACATAATAGTTCCCTGTTGATTTTTTGTTTGTTTTTTTAATTTTATTAAAGTAGAGTTGACAATTAGAAATTGTTTATATTTAAGGTATACAGTTGATGATTTGATATATGTGTACATTGTGAAATATTACCACAATCAAGCTAATTAGCATTCCCTGTTATTTTTTATAAGCCTGGTTCAGGTTTGTAGAAAGAAACAAACACACATGGCCAGGCCCGGTGGCTCATACCTGTAATCCCAGACTTTGGGAGGCCGAGACAGGAGGATCACTTGAGCCCAGAGGTTTAGACCAGCCTAGGCAACATAGCGAACTCTGTCTCTCCAAAAAATAATGAAAAAATTAGCCTGGTGTGGTGGTGTGTACCTGTATCCCTAGCAACTCAGGAGGCTGAGGCAGGAGTATTGCTTACTTGAGCCCAGGAGTTTGAGGTTTCAGTGAGCTGTGATTGCACCATTGCATTCCAGCCTGGGTGACACAGCAAGACCCTGTCTCTAAAAGCAGACAACAGACAACAAAAACACATGAGCTTCGCTATAGGGAATTAAATACAATGAGAGTAATAAAAAATAGGTGAGCAAAAAAATCTAAATAAGCAAATTTCTGAGTATGATATTTCATTCTTATCTTGATTTCTGTTTTTAACTCCAGATTGATTCTTAAAATGCTAACAGTTCATAATGCCAGTGTAAACTTGTCAATGATTGGACTGAAGACCTTAGATCTCCTCCTAACTTCAGGTAATACATGTATATGGTTTTCGTGTTGATTCAGTTTAAAATCAATTGATGCCATTAACTTAATTTTTTTTTTTTTAAAGATCAGGATTAGGGTAGCTTGATTTAAATGTCCTAAAATTGCATCTTTTTTTAGACCTAGTGATGGGACAGCCACAATGTAATCTAAATACCAGTTATTTCCAAAATTCTTTCTGTTTCCATCTTTTCTCCTTATCTCTTTTCTCTATACTTTGCCTCTCAAAAAATCTCATTCAATACCTTGGTTTTAAACATTACCTTATATATTATCCCCAAATCTCTGTTTGCAGCCTGATGTTTGCTCCCAAAATCTGGACCCATATCTCATATTCTCCCTAGGTTAGTGGTCATTAATGCCCTTGCATTATTACTTCTTTCTCCATATATATCTTTCATATATTTTCTATAATATATGTTCTGGAGTGTGCCATAATAGTTACATTTTGAAAATACATAGCATTGCTTCTTGAGTATTTGCTAGATGCCAGGCTTCACAAGTAAAATGCTTCACATGCTTTTAAACACCTAAACCTGAAAACACCCCTCGTGATAGGGATTTTATCTCAGTTTTCTAAGTGAGAAACACTGAAATGCAGAGAAGTTGCTTCGGCCACTAAGTGGTAGAAACAGGGTCTGATTCTCCATGTCAGGTTCCTTCCCTGAGAAAACTTTGGCCTGGAAAATAACGGACCTGAAAACAAAAAAATCTTGAAATGATGCAACAGTTGTGGGCATTGCTGTGCTGGACACTGGCTATTATATAAGGTTCTTAGAAGAAAGGCTGCTCACAGGGAGCTAATCTTGTAGGGCTGGGAGGAGTTTCCTTCCATGTAGGGGAGGGCTTTTTAGGTTGAGAGAAGTATGGGTACAGAGGCCTGGGAGAATAGCATAAGAGAGGCTGGACATGTGATTGGGAAGGTTTGAAATGTCCTCGTCAGTCCCCATCAGTCCTGCTAAGAGATGAAGACCTTGCTGGAGAAAGAGAAAGATGAGAGTATGAGGGAAAAACAAGAAAGTACTCAGCATTTCACCACCGCTTTTTATGACCATATTCTATGGAATGCACTGTCTTAACCATGATTTAATGTAACCTCATCCTTGGGAGGTATTTTTTTTTTTTTTTTGAGGGGTATTCATTCTTCATTTGGCAATGGACAGGAAGATGAGGGTTTATTAATCTGAAAAATCTCTCAACACTGGAATATATTAAAGTTAGCCTCATGCAGTACTACCATTCCTATTCCAGTATTATTATTTTTATTGACAGAATAGATGCTGTTTGTGTTATGTTTTGGATTATGATAGGAGATGTTTGGTATAGTAAAAGGCAAGAGTATGACAAGCAGTTAGTCCAAGTACAAAGAGGTAACAAAGAAAATGTTTAGTGAGGAGCAGAGTTTAGCATATTTGGAGTGAAGACAATCTGCAGAAGGATAAGGGACTGATGAGATACATGTACTATAGTCAGTTGTGTGAAGGGTCTTTTTTTTTTTTTTTTTTTTTTTTTTT
>NW_016809121.1:42348-65126 GCF_001698545.2 Rhinopithecus bieti | reverse complement strand
GGCTGGAGTGCAGTGGCCGGATCTCAGCTCACTGCAAGCTCCGCCTCCCGGGTTCACGCCATTCTCCTGCCTCAGCCTCCCGAGTAGCTGGGACTACAGGCGCCCGCCACCTTGCCCGGCTAGTTTTTTTGTATTTTTTAGTAGAGACGGGGTTTCACCGTATTAGCCAGGATGGTCTCAATCTCCTGACCTCGTGATCCGCCCGTCTCGGCCTCCCAAAGTGCTGGGATTACAGGCTTGAGCCACCGCGCCCGGCCGAAGGGTCTTTTTTTTTATACTAAGGAGTATGAGACGATTTTAGAAGATTCCAGCAAGGGATTTGCAAGACCACAATTGTGTTTTAGAAATATAATGCAGGCAATAAACTAGTTGGTTAGAAACTGGGGCCTGTAGAGCAATTAAGCAACTGTTTTTGCATTCTAGATGAGAATGCAAAACACAATAGGAATGAAGGTGCCTTGTTCAAAAGGCATTTTGTTCAGAAAGAATCTTCAAGATGTGTAGGAGATATACTTAAAGGACTTGGTAACGAATTGATTTGTTGTTTGGATAGAGAATGAGAAGAGAAAGGACGATGGAAAAAGAAGATGACTCAGGAGTTTCTCATGGGTAGCTACTGGATTATGGTATCATTGATGAAGACAGGGAACAGGAGTAGACCAAGTTTGGGGTACCTCTGGAATATTCAGATGTTGTCTAAGAGGCGTAAGCATGTATTTCAGGTGTTTGGGGCAAGTTATCTAGGGTAGAAGTACTGATTGGGACTCACGAAATTGTAATAAAGTGAACTGCGAATTTATCTCATTTATAAAGATCTAGAGCTTGATAAGTCTAACATCTAAGGCAGTTAAGTGGTTTGTCAATAAACAAACAAAATCGTGAGTCTACAAACCATTCACAGTCTTCATGTAAAAATTAACACATTAAATGTTAAAGCAGATCTTTACTCAGAGCATATTATTCTCTTCAAAATAGGTAAAATCACCTTACTGATATTGGATGAAGAAAGTGATATTTTCATGTTAATTTTTGATGCCATGCACTCATTTCCAGCCAATGATGAAGTCCAGAAACTTGGATGCAAAGCTTTACATGTGCTGTTTGAGAGAGGTATTTTAAAATGTCAAATTCCTTAAAGTATATATAAGAAAAAAAAGGCTTATACTGGGAAAAGTAGAACACAGTTATAAGAAGAAGGTTTCTAAAATCCTGCTATTAAGAAGGGGGAGTTGTCTGTCAGGGGTGAGGAATGGTGTTAATTCAGCAGTATTGCTTGTTTTGGTGGAGTGAATTTCATTCATGGGTTATAAATCATGCCACTGGTGTAGACTTTCTTCAGTTGCATAACAAGGCGTAAGATTTACTTTGAAAACTGGATGTGTGGGTGTTATGAAAGAAGAAATACAACTGAAGCCAAGCATGGGTTACATCGGGATTATGATGTTGAGTCATCACCAGAAATCTTAGAAATTGATAAAGGCTCTGCATAAAGAGCCAGGAGGTTTACAAAGTGTCTCTCAGGAAAAAGACTAATATGCATTTCATAGCCTGGCCCTGAGATTGGTAACTGAGATTGTCATGTAATTTTAGAGTTGGTTGGAGTCCTTGTTTAGTCTTTCCATTGACCTGAGGAGGAAATGGGTCACAGCAGTGAAGTGAGCATCCTGCCTGAGGGCACAGAGCTTGTGACAGTACAGTTCAATTAGCAATTATTTTGAGAGCCCTTTTTGTATCATTATGGGAGCCAACCATGCTAGGGGTTTAGATAAGAATGATTCATGCGGGCCCTGTGTCAGTTATCAGTTTACCAGTCTAATTTCTCGCAGTTCCCAGAATGGGATAGATCACCTAATAACTGAGACAGTTCCATGATATTCTTCACTTGTTAGAAAAACTTAACTGATTTCGCATTATATTATAGGGACACTGGCATAAAATTAAAAAAAAATTAATGTTGATCACTTAGAGTGCCGTGTTTTCTAACATATTTCTGGCACCATTTTCAAGCTAGATAAACTAGAATTTTATACATGTTTTTGAGGTTGTTGCCCAATAACAGTGACTCCAAATGGAACTTACTGGCTTGATCAAATGACTTTAATTGTGAAAATTAATGATCTATATTTTTGCTGTCTGATGGAAAATCACTAAGACAGAGTATTTCAAAGTCTGATTACTTGCCATTTGCTCAAGTTGACAACTCTTGAACTGAAACATTTAGCCGAGCTGCCCTTCAGCAGCCTACCATTAATGCCTCCCTTTTAAATACTGCAATATGTCCAATTCCAGTTGGCCATCTTTATTAGTCACTGTCAGTTTTCTCTAGAATTTCCCAAATGAAACTGTAAATAATTTTGTTTTTCTGAGAATGACTTGCTGACTAGCACTTTTACATTTCAAAACATTGAGTACCGAACATAGACTGAAACAAAATTATTTTAATCTCCGTAGCTTGCTTTCCCATTATAACGTTCTTAGGAAGGTCTGTTTTCACAGAAATATATTTTTTATTTAAGGAAATTACATTTTTTTACACAACTATCATGAATGTTGTAATTTTTGAATAATTAAACTTTTATATCATCTTTAGGCTTACTCAGTATTTTGTCTTTCATTTTTTAGTTTCAGAGGAGCAACTGACTGAATTTGTTGAGAACAAAGATTATATGATATTGTTAAGTGCGTTAACAAATTTTAAAGATGAAGAGGAAATTGTACTTCATGTGCTGCATTGTTTACATTCCCTAGCGATTCCTTGTAAGTAGCATTTATATGTGATTTCTTTTAGTATCTGAAAATCACAATATATCTCTTTCTGAGTATATTTTAACAATATTTTTATTATTTAGAAACTTGTGGATGCTAAACCCATTCATTCATTTATCCATTTAATTAATTTACATTAATTGACACTATACTGAAGTTGGCTGTGGGCTTGGTGCTGGAGAAACAATAGTGGAAAATACAAATGTGTTCCTTACCTTTTCAGAGTTTTTAGTACAATGGGGGACACAGATAAGTACAGAGGTGATTACAATTGCAGAAGTGATGGCAGAAGTACCCAGAGTTAGGAGAACAAATAGGAAGTGAGGCAATGTCTCTTAGCAAAGATTGAATAAGTAGAGCTTCCTGTGCACAGAGATGTGAGCTGAAGTGAGAGTGCAGGCAAAGTGGCCCAGGCAGTGGGAATGGTTAGTGTAAAGATGCTGTAGCAAGAGAGAGCAGACTGCCTTCAAGAAGACAAAAGTAGCTCAGTAAAGTGTGGGGTTATGAGTGTGCATGCGTGCATGTGTGTGTGCCACTGTGCATGCGCATCCCCAAATACCCTGTCCGTTTGTGTCTTCATTGACAGAGGCAAGGGAGAGCTTGATAAGAAGCAGTGGATGAGGCCAGAGACATGGAGTGGACAGCATGAAGGGCCTAAAAAGCTGCATGAAGGAGTTCGAATTTTATTGTGATTCTTGATTAGCATTTTAATGATGCTTTGAAATTTAGCCACCTTTTTCACCAAAAAATATTAATCAGAAGAAATTAATTTGATGTGTATGTTACCAATGATTGCTAATAAGCTAAAATAATGGCTCATATTCTGTTTTGTTTTGTAAATGCCCATTAACACTTTGTATTTCATGTGTGTTTCTACAGGATATACATATGCATTTATCTAGTGATATTTTCATGCTCACACATGTGAAGTTTTGAGGATTCAATGAGTTAAAAATGTAGAGTAGTACCTGGCATGTAATAAGTGTTCTAAAATCACTGACAGGATTATTACACAATATGTATTTTATATGTATGTTGTATACTATATGTAATTGCATTTATGGTTTCAGATATGGTGTGTCAGTCTGAAGGTGTGAGCCTTCAGTGTAGGCAGAGTAAAAACCCAATGCCCTTTCAGAATGCCTTTTTTTGGTGATGTTTATAAAATCACAACGTTTTCTTATCTACAGGAAATTAAACAATAGAAAGTGGGTGGGGCTGAACAATAATAGAGAAAGGCCATGCTTTTACATTTCTCTGAGTCATCATTGCCAACAAACTGAATATATTTTTCATTATACTTTTCCTTGGCTGTATTTATTCATTTATTTATTTATTTTGGGCTGGCAGTTTTTGGAATCCATTGTTTTCCACCCACATCTGACATAACTCCAGTAAAATGTGTTGATTCATAATACAAAAGTCAAAGAAAGTGGCAGCTAAAATTAAGAATCAAGAGTTTTAAAGCACTGATTCTAACTGAAAACATTTGCTTTTCAGTCTTTAAGTCTATTGTTCTGAATCAAAGCAGGTAACTCATTTAACAGACCATTTCCATACGTTATTAACTTTTTTTCTATGTTTAAGCATTATAAGACACTTTTTGTGAAAACAGTTGATTAGTTTTGGCTGTGCCAAAAGAGATACTAAAATGTTTTGCAAACAGCCCTTTAAAAAAAAAAAAAAAAAAAAAAAAAAACATTTGATGCAGAAATAGACATATTTTCTCCACGTAGGTTCACACTTCACTCCTTTTATTGATTAATTGCTTTTTCTGGTAGAGTCTTTGCTTCCTTTCTGTTTCACCTGTGTTTGTCCCTTAGACTTATATTTTAATATTGTGCCTCCCCTTTTTCCTTCTCCCATCTTTTCTTCCACCTATTTTGGAACCTTCAGGAAGCTTTATTTTGCTGCCTTGTACACTGGTTGCTCTCCTGGAATGGAGGAGGAAACAGGTCATAACTGATTTTAACTCTTCTATCTGGTGACATATTCTTGATTTTCTTTCTTTTGGTTGGGGAAAAAAAAAATGCAAAAGTCATTATCCAGTGAGGTTGAGCCTTGTTAAGAAAGAGACCCTCCAATTTATTTTTTGAAAACTTAGACCAATACATTACATTTCTAGACTTTCATTTTCAGTACTTTTCATTTCATTTTCAGTACTAAAAGTACTCTGAATTTTTCCTTTTTTTTGATCTTAAGGCTTTAAGCCAAGAAACAGGAAAGAAGTAAATTTTCCTTAATGCTAAAGATGAGTCCTACATCCCATTATGTTATCAATGAACAGCATAGAATTTTTTACAGCTGCTTAACAGAACATGATGTTTAAATTTGGAAATGCAGTCATTATGCTGCCATCTATTTACAATCTATATAAGACGTCTTTGCATATTTGAAAGGGGAAAATGGTTGCCTTATTGATAATTATGATCTCTTTAAATTCAGGCAATAATGTGGAAGTCCTTATGAGTGGCAATGTCAGGTGTTATAATATTGTGGTGGAAGCTATGAAAGCATTCCCTATCAGTGAAAAAATTCAAGAAGTGAGTTGCTGTTTGCTCCATAGGCTTACATTAGGTGAGTTTCTTAGTTAATATATCATCACAATCTGTATGATATACATATATATAATATATATATGTTGCATAATGATGGATAAGTAGCATATTATCATACTTTGAATGAAAATATTATAAAGTCCCGGAAAAAAAAAATTAAAAAAAAAAGAAAATACTGTAAATTACCAAACTGTTTTGCTATGCTTAGATGGACTTTTAAAAGGAGTGTCAAAAATAGGTGTGTAGAATGTGAAAGAAGTATTATCTTAATCTTATTTTTGTAGAGATAGTTCTATAGATGAGTTTTTTATTGTTGAGGCTATATTTAAAATATAATTATGTAAGAATTGATATATACAAGAAATATGCATAACATATACAATGTAAAGCATAATGCAAAGAACTCACCATCCAACTTAAATATTGTATATTCCCAATGGGGAAGCTACCCTGGGCTGTTTCTTGCCCTTGCTTTCTCTATAGAGGTTAACACTATCCAGAATTTTGTGTTTACAAATCTTTTGCTTTATAAATATGATTTACTACATTTTCATGTTTCTTTAAGTAAAATTGTTAACACTTGCCTGCTTTTGCTTCATCACAATGTAATTATATTATATGTTGTCTTCTGCAATTTTCAAATACCAATGCTATGATTATAAGAATCAGAAATATTTTTGCATGTGGTTGCTAGTAGTAGTCTATTATTTGGAAATACCACAATTTATTTTTCCATTTTTCTATCAATGGACATTTGGGTTCTTTCTTGTTTTATGCTACTACTATCTGTGTTGTTAGGAAAATATAAATAAGGGTTAATATTTTAAAAAATATTTACTTGCCATTGGTAAGTCCTTCTTTGTGAAATACACAATCTGTCATTTATCAATATTTTTCATAGGATAGTCTGTCTTTTTAAAACTGATTCATAGCTTCTGGATAATAATATTTTGATGGTAGGTTATATGTATTTAAAATACCTTCCCTTGACTTGTAGCACGTCTTTTCACCATCTTTATGGTGGCTTTTGTGATATAGTTAAGTTTAATAATCAGTTCCTTTGTGATTTACTCTTTTTTATGTATCTTGTTTAAGAAATCTTTCCTTTCCCGAGATAATAAATATATTGTATATTTTATTCCAAATCTTTCTCATTTATTAAACTGTTGCAGTTTGTTTTTGTAAAGAACCCGATTCCCCCTCTTTTTTGCAGTGTGGAGAGCTAGTTACCATCATAGCACAATTTATTAGAGGTTCACCTGTTTCCCAGTTGTGTGGTACACCGACTATATGTATTTATGTTTCTGTCCTTGTTGTTCTGTTGCATTAATCTGATTTGTCTGAATCAATATAACACTATTTAAATTAATAGTTCTGTAAGTCCTGATATCTGAAAAGCTAGTAGGTCAAGTCACTACACATTCTTTTTTAGGCACAGCTTGCCTTTTTTGGGGGGGGCCTTTACTATTCCATGCATATTTTAGAATTAACTTGTCCAGTTCCTTGGAAAAGATTTTGACTGGAATTGCACAAAATATGTGATCATTTTAAGAAGAACTGACATCTTTACATTATAATTTCTTCTATACATGTCTTGCACATCTTAGTTATTGCTACATATCTTATTTTTATTATTATTGTAAATGGTATTTCTTTTAAATCGTATTTTGAACTGTGTTTTCATAAAGAAATGCAAATGATTTTTTTTGTATATTGAGCTAACCTACCTTTCTAAACTCTTCTGTTAATTCTGACAATTTGTTTCCAAATGCTCTTAAGTTTTCTATATAGCAATTATATAATTTGTAAATAATGAGTCTGAGTTCTTCCTTTCTGCTTCTTATATTCTTTATTTCATTTCCTTGTCTTTTTACATGACCCAGAATTATTAATACAGTGTTGAATAGAATCAGTGATAGTAGACATCCTTGTCTTGCTTTTCCTGATTTTAAACAGAATATTTTAATGTTCTCCCATCCAAAATAATGCATCTTACAAGGTTCTACATTTTTTAAATAAATTTTAAGAAATTTTATTTTATTTCTTCTTTGCTTTTATTTTACAATGTGGACTTTAAAAAACCACAGGTGAATATTTAATTTTATCAAATATACTTAAAATGTAGTAAGTCTTTTTTTTTTCTTTTCGTTTTGTTAATATGAAGAAATACATCTACAGGTTTTCTAATACTAAGCTACTTTGCACTTCCTGATAAATTTAACTTGGTCATTTATTAGATTTTAAAACACTTCTAAAAAAATCTTCTCTGTTTATTTTTGCATATACCAGGTGAGTTTTGGCAGCCTCTTGTTTTTTTCTTTTTTACCCTTTCTTTTTTTAAAAAAAAATCCTTCTATTTCTTTAATGATTAATACATGGCTATTTTGTGTTTTGTATCTGATAACTATATGCAAAGTTCTGGGGAGTCTAAGCCAACTGCTTCTAGGCTGACTGCCCATCAGTCGCAGAGCCTTGTTTTCTTGTATGCTTGTGAGTTTCTCTCTGATTGAGTTTAATCTTTGAACAACCTGAGGACTTAAATTAAAGATGCTCTTTCAGAGGTGTTTGCCAGAAGTCAGAGTCCAGGACTGACCTGGGAGCAGTTTAGGATCTTAAGATCTAGGCTTAATATGGTAGACTCTGGTTGAATTACCTTACCTTGCAGAGAGTCTGAAACTGGATTGTTGAATGCAGCGCCGGAATTCACGCTTTCCCTCGAGACTACTCTGGCGTTCAACTCACAGCTCTTGTTTCAGCTTCTTTTTGAACTCCCTGTGCCCCTCAACACACACCTTGGCAACTTCCTTGATATTTTTGTGAGGACAACAATGCGTGTAAAAGGGAGTGGTTGGTGACTAATAAGGAATGATCGCTAACTGTTGGAAATTGATTCTGATGACATTTTCCCAAAAGGATAACCAGGAATATTTTGTGCAAAATTAGGATTATTATAATAGGCATTTAGTTTTTCATCATTACAAATTTTTGGGAAAATCATTAATCATTTGAAAAAACTAATTGACACATCTCCATTGTAGCAACTCGTATTTTCGCTTCTAGTATCATGATTATATCCCCTGTATAATTTGGAAATTGATTTTAGCATTAGGAAAGTTCCTAGTTTCGGTTAAAATGAATTTTTTGTAAGTTGAATTCTATTTTAAATGCACAATTTTAGTTTGTTATTTCTTTCCTTGATAAGCATTTATTGAATGTTGTTATATGACTAAAACTGTAAGATGAAAATATTTAAATATTTTCACATTTCTTTCATAGTTTCCAAAGTGTATATATATACTTATATATTTGATATGTATGAATCCACTTATGTACTGTATATATAAATATAATAACATTGTATATAAATGTGTATAAATTATATACACAAATATAAATACTGTGCATATATATATATACACAGTATTTATATTTGTGTATATAAATGTGTGTATATATATATACACACACACGCACACACACACACACACACAGTGTTTTTTGATCCATGCAACAATCTTGGGAGATGGGATATTGTTATTATTTTTACATTTACAGATGAGGTCCTGTGGTTCACCAATCTTTGTGTTTTATTCAAGATTATGTAAGCATTAAGGGGTGAAATCAGGCTGAGAACCCAGATTTCTTCATCCCTAAACAAAGTATTTCTTCTAAAATGTGGTAGCCATTTACTAGTTTATCTCTATCAGGTTACCCTTTATTCATTATTTTTCGTGAGAAGGTTGTAGTTGTACAAACTGGCTGATATCTGACAATGTTTTAATGTAATTCAAAGTTGATTTCTTAAATCCAGGTGTTAGAGTAGCACACTACTGTACAATTCTCTGTTTCATGTTTTACACAGTCAAGTTACAACTTGCACATGTTACATTAAAATGTGAGTTCGCCTTCATTTCTTGAAATGAGCCAGAGGAAGAAGTGATTTTGTTTTTGTGATTAGGGAAATGCTACTTGACTGCCAAATTGGTCTAAAAGAGCACATTAAAGGTGCTTGATTTTATACTGTTAAAATTAAATAAACCATGGCAACTGTCACGTCATATGCAACTTTTGTATTATTCTGTAAGATTTTTTGAAAATAAAAAGAGATCAAACTGATCTTCAGGTAAAGATGCTTTTTTCTCTTGTTTATCTCTTAGTGAATGATTATTAGTTCCATTTAATGGGTAGAGAATTTATTGTTACTGTTATTGTTTCAAAAGTAGCTGAATAAAATGCTTAACTTTTTCTTCATAGTTAAAATTAAAACCTCAAGTAAGTAAATATTTAACGTTTTGCCAAATTATGTAATCTAATTATGGGCTTAATGCATTTAAGGACTCTGTACAGTTTGCTATGTATTTTCACACAAGTTGTCCGAACATAGGTCCAGTCTTCCTGCCGTTTTCTGAGTCACACAGTGAGTCAATGACAGAACAGCTGTAGGCAGTGGTGTGGGTATAATAGGGGGGGACCACCCAAGTTTAGACAAGCTGGTAAAAGTAGAAGAAAATCTTTTTGAGAACACTAGTGATCTTTAAGGGCTGTGGAGAATGTTTGCTTGGTGAGTGAATGTGGAAGAGGCAACAGCATGGGAAGGTGTTGGTAAAGGAACTCCATAGTTGCTTAAACTGCCTTTTGATTGTGAGGCCGTTGATGAATATTTGGGCTTTAGGTGTTTTATGATACAGGATCTTTTCCATTTCTGGCTTTGTATCTCAGAGATCACTTAGTTACGCTTATAGATGAATAGGAGTTTTAATTCTTTGTTTTAGAAAAAAGCTTGGCTACTGTTAGTGAGTTACAAATAAGCCAAATGGAAAAAGGTACATATTTCTGGAATATCATATAAAGGTACATATTTCTGAAATATCATATCATAAGGATTTAGACTCTTGGGTGTCATATTAATTCTCAGAAGAATGGGTATAAAAAGATATGGGACTTCTCCCCAGGGTGGGTTAGAGGTGGTGAAATGTCTCATTTATTTTAGTTTTTATTTTTTTTCTGACGTCATCATAGACAAGATCAAATAATGGTAAGCATGCCAATGAATTTTCTGAACACTATTCCTTTAAGTGAAAGAAGAGGGTTTCAACAAAACTATTTAATATTGGATCTTCTAAAAGACAGATTTAAGAGTTTCATCTTTAAAAGTCAGAAAAATTAAGTTATTTTATACAATGAATATTGCCGTGCCATGTGTAACAGACATGACATGAGAGGGAATCAGAGAACATGCAGTTAATACAACCCAAACTAGTATCATTATTTTTGCTCAGTCACTTCCATTGTCTAAGTAAGATAAATAAATGACAGCATAAAATAAAATTTCAAAACTTTACTCAATCGTATTAAGCTATTTTAATTACAGTAAATGTTTTAATGCCATTAAATATTCATCACCATTCAAAATTATTGATGTAAATAGTGTTATATGTTAAAGGTAATTTAACTTCCATTGATGAGAATTCAGCTAATGTTCACTTAACTTTTAGGTAATTTTTTTAATATCCTGGTATTAAACGAAGTCCATGAATTTGTGGTGAAAGCTGTTCAGCGGTACCCAGAGAACGCAGCATTACAGATCTCAGCGCTCAGCTGTTTGGCCCTCCTCAGTAAGTAACTTCACTAAAAAGGAGATTCTTCCAGAGGCATTTGACATCCAGTGTGAACAATGTAACAAGAGAATCATATGTACAGATGGAAGTTCTGTCCTGTGTAGTTCATTTTCTAGTAGAGGATACTTTCAAGGAAACTAACAGTTGTGACAAGTATACACATCTCCATGTAGAGTTTTGCTTTACATCATTCTTGATTTAGCTTTGTCATTAAGCAGCTAATCTTTTTTTAAAGAATTTTTACTTGTGGCTGGGCATGGTGGCTCACGCTTGTAATCTCAGCACTTTGGGAGGCCAAGGTGGGTAGATCACAAGGTCAGGAGTTCGAGACCAGCCTGGCCAACATGGTGAAACCTCGTCTCTACTAAAAATATAAAAATTAGCCAGGCATGGTGGCAGGCGCCTGTAATCCCAGCTACTGGGGAGGCTGAGGCAGGAGAACCGCTTGAAACCAGAGGGTAGAGGTTGCAGTGAGCCGAGATCATGCCACTGCACTCCAGCCTGGGCAACAAGAATGAAACTCAGTCTCAAAAAAAAAAAAAAAAAAATTTGTATTTTAAATTCTGGTGTACACATGCAGGATGTGCAGGTTTTTTACATAGGTAAACGTGTGCCTTGGTGGTTTGCTATACCTATTAACTCATCACCTAGGTATTAAGCCCAGCATGCATTAGCTATTTTTCCTAATGCTCTCCCTCCCCCAGTTGCATCCTCCAATGGGCTCCAGTATATACTGTTCCTCTCCCTGTGTTCATGTGTTCTCATTGTTCAGCTCCCACTTATAAGTGAGAACATGCAGAGTTTGGTTTTCTCTTCATGTGTTAGTTTATTTGAGGATAATGGTTTCCAGCTCCATCCGTGTCCCTGCAAAGGACATGATATCATTGCTTTCTATGGCTGCATAGTATTCCAGGGTGTATATGTACCACATTTTCTTTATCCAGTCTATGATTGATGGGCATTTGGGTTGATTCCATGTCTTTGCTATTGTGAATAGTGCTGTGATGAACTAATCTTTTCAAATAATCCTTCTCTAGTCTATTAGGTTTTTTTTTTTTTTGGTACTCTCTTCCTCATTTTCTTATTTATCTGTATAGGATGGTAGTATTATGAGGTGTGTAATATATCAAAAATTATCTTTATAATTGACCAAGGCTTCTACTAAAGCACACCTCATTCTGTTGGTAATATTTCAAAATATTGAATTAGAGTTGGTCAAACTGTTAAGTAAATCGTATATATAATGTTTTTATTTATTTTTTAATTTTTTTCAAGCTGAGACCATTTTCTTAAATCAAGATTTAGAGGAAAAGAATGAGAATCAAGAGAATGATGATGAGGGGGAAGAAGTTAAATTGTTTTGGCTGGAAGCCTGTTACAAAGCATTAACGTGGCATAGAAAGAACAAGCATGTGCAGGTTGGACTCTCATAAATATTAGAGTTACTCAAAATTATGTTTCTAATCATTTATATTTTGACAGATTTCTTTTTTCTCCCCTAATCCAGGAGGCTGCATGCTGGGCACTAAATAATCTCCTTATGTACCAAAACAGTTTACATGAGAAGATTGGAGATGAAGATGGCCAGTCAGTAGTTTTGATTTTATATGATAGAAAATTTCAGTTATATTTTAAATCAATACCTACAAAATAACCATAACTTTTATTGTTAGAAATATTTTTGATATAGCCTTTTAGTTTTAGATGTTGCTGCCAAATAGTAGTATGTATGTAGCATTTTGATCTCATTACCTCCAGGAGTTAGAAAAGGTAGCATGTTTGAGAGTTATTATTGAGAGATTTGGAATCAAGAGTCATTTGGTAATTCACAAATCATGGAGAAAGAATCTTTCTGTTTCCTGGCTGATCGTTTTAAAATGCCATATTAATTCATCTTGGGTGATAGAAATTGCAGAGCCATCTGTGATCTTTTCTTCTGTGGTGACTAGCCAGCAGGTTGTCAATATCAGGAATTAGATTTGGTTAGAGAGCTTCCTATGATGAGTTCCCATCTGATGTGACAGAGTTGACCTATCTTCTTTTGAGAGGGTTATTTGAAGCTGTCATCTCCAGATAACTCTTTCACTAGGAGTGCCATTCAAACATCATAAGACTGGCACTCTCTCCCAAAGATACAAACTGTAGCAAGGAGTTTTGTGCATATCAGGTTTGTTTCATATCCATGAGCCTTTGTGTTTTATGGCAGCTGATTATGCTTGTGCTATTTGCAATGGATATCCTCTGGGTTTTAAATTGTGAATGGCTTATTTTGGAAACAAATAGTAGTATTTTACATCTGAAATCTTGACAGTCTATTTGTTTAATTATCTATTGCTGATAAGAAGGGAATTAATAACACAGATGCTACTTAATTAAACATTTTCATTTTGACAAGAAACAGTAGTTCTTTTGAAAACTATGCTAAATTGGCATCTTAATAATCTCATGTTGAGCAAGGCTTTTGGAGATTAGGGTAAGGGAGATTCATGTTGCAGTTTATAAATTTTAGTTCATAGGATACCTGTTTCTCAATATCCGTAAGAGAACTTTAAAATAAATATATTATTAAAACAAAGAAAATAAATTTATGTTGTACATCTTTAAAACCTGTCTTGCTTCTTGACAGTTTTATTGTTCTTTTCTTTTACCATTATCTTCTTTTCCTTACTTTACGTTTTTCCTCAGCATCTCTTTACATATCTGCTAAGCTTCTTTATTTCTCTCTGCTGCTTATTGGTTTTGAAAAGCATAAAATACTAATTTTTTAGTATTTAATTAATTTGAGTCTTAAAATGAACTATAATTAACTCTTGTAAGGGGAGGTGGCATAAAATATTGTTTACATGCTCTTAATTGTTGTTAGAGATATTTGATGATGGTAAGCGAGAATAGTTATTTAAAAGATTACTACTAACATTTTCGTTGAATTTTTGAAAGTTTCCCAGCTCATAGGGAAGTGATGCTCTCCATGCTGATGCATTCTTCATCAAAGGAAGTTTTCCAGGCATCTGCTAATGCATTGTCAACTCTCTTAGAACAAAATGGTAAGCAGTGTGCCATATTTTCAAATGAAGGGAAACACATTTTTGTGGTAGTTTTAATTATAAAAGCTATATATTGTGAGAAACTTACATAATTTATAAAGCTATATATTGTGAAAGATATCTCTGTGTGTAGAGATATATTGACATGTGGATTATGAACATATAGGTAAAAGGATGAAGAATAAAATAAACATTTGTTGTATATTTTTGTGGACTTCTATGTGTAAACTCACACATGACAAATACAAAATTTTACGTATTTTGTAGAAATATTATACTCTTTTATAACCAAATTTTATTTTCTTTATGTTGATACATGAGTATTCTCACATTATCATTTTTTATTTTAATTTTAAAATTAATTTTGTTTTAGATATGGTCTCACTCTGTCACCTAGACTGGAGTGCAGTGGCATGATCATGGCTCACTACAACCTCAAACTTTTGGACTCAGGTGATCCTCCCACTTCAGCCTCCTGAGTAGCTGGGACTACAGGTGTGCACTGCCATGCCTGGCTAATTTTTTGCAGAGATGGTGTTTTGCCATGTTGCCCAGGCTGGTCTCAAATTCCTGGGCTCAAGCAATCGATCTGCCTTGGCCTCCCAAGTGCTGGGATTACAGGCATGAGCGATTGTGCCCAGCCCAAATTATCATTTTAAAAGCTATGTAGTTTTCAATGCATGCCTGTATTCTATTTTATGAACCAATTTCTTCTTGATGAAGTTTTAGTTTGTGTCTAGTGGGATGTTTCTGAAACCCATAATACATACCAATGATCACTTTCCTCCTCTGTTTTCCTTTATACATGGTTCCTATTATTTTCTTGGGAAAATTTCATAGAAATGCAACTGGGCAGAAAGCTATTCACCATTTTAAAATCTGGTAAAATTGTCTATTATAAATTTTCACACTATACTTTTTTAAAAAATGGTTCTTTACATATAATTCTTATAAGTCTTACAGCTCTGTATAATTAAGAAGAGAAAATGGCTTGTATACCTTCAGAAAGACGTGAGTTTTAAGCTTATTGTTCAGGCTGCTCAAATTTCTTCCCCCATAAACAGGAATACTGCCAGAAATCCTTAGGTGAAAACTCATCATAAAGGCATTGGGACTTGGCAGCTTTTGTAGGAGATTTTTATAGGGTGAAAATTAGAGAAAAACACTGAAAGTCAGAGACAGAGACCAGTGTAAGCACCAGCTTTTAATAGAGAACCTGGGTAAGGTGGAAAAAAAATAAAGCAACCACCTCATGCATGTTTCTTTGTATTATTATTGAAGCTAAATAAAGAGGAAAATCATTTCTTCTTCCTCTTCCTTCTTTTTCATCTCACCTCTCTGATGGCACTTTAATAAAACGCTTGGAGTGGCAAGGGCACTGACAGACAGACAGGGGCTGCTCTCAAGGATAATGAGTCCGAGTAAAAGGGGAAGGAGAGGAAATCGCTGTTCTCGAATCTCTCATATTCTACTGTGCAGTTAAAGAGGGCTGGACAGGGATTTCACTCCCAAAAATGAGGACTGGACTTTGTGGATTCTGTTGAGGCATCTTAGAGTGGAGGTAGACTTTTACTATGTACAGACAACATTGCATTGGTGACATCATTCATAACCACCTGGAAATCTCCTTTGATATGCAAATTAAACAACCAAAACTTCGTGAAATTTCGACTGCTTCCTATTATGATGTCTGAGGACTGGTTACATTCAGAGTCCACCCTGATGTCTTCGTTCAGTTCTCTGCTCTTTCTAGTTCCCTACTTCTTTGTTCCTGACCACCTGTCAGGTAAAATGTCCTCAGATCCTTTTGTATTGTCTTTGGAGTTCTGCCTTAATAAAGCATGAAGAACTTGAGTAGCTCATTCATCACCTTTCTTGGGCAATTTCTCATTGAAAGACACTTGAGAACCTTTGGGTGTACAGAGCTGGGCATGGCTTTTTTAGAAAAATGGCTACACTGGCAGGCAGAAGAACTGGGTCCTTGGAACCATGGAGGTCCCAAGGTTGCACACATCTTGTGTGACATTTTCCATTCAATTAATTAACTAATATTCATTGAGCTCCCAAGTGTCTAGTGTCTGTAGGCACTTGGGATACATTCATTAAGTAAAAATCCCAGGCTCATGGAATTTAAACTGTAGTGGGGAAGATAATAAGACTAACTAAAAAATGTAATATTTGAGGCAGTTAAGAATAAAAAATGAAGCAAGGAAGGAGAATATGATATGTTAGAAATCAGAGGAGATGAAGTTGTGAATAGGCAGCCAGGAAAGAAGGTGTCTATTGAGTAGTACCTGCAGGGTGTTGCATATTGTTTTTTGCCTCTTAAAGCAGTTAATTTCCTGTTAAAATGGAGTGGATGAGATCAAGAGTATTATGTAGATAGCTGGTAGATGCGATAGCATGTAAAATGTTCTGTAAAGTCTAACGTGACTTTATGATGAAATTTCTTCTCCTAGGTTTATTGCTTGCAATTTTCAAGTCACACATTGGGTTACTGTCTAGGATAGTGATTCTTAAAGTGTGGTTCCTGGACCAGCAGCATTTGCTGGGGAAACTTGATAAACAATGTAAATTCAAGGGCCCCATACAGACTTTCTGAATCATAAACCCTGGAGTTGAGACCCAGCAATCCATGTTTTAATAAGCTCTCCAGATGATTCTGATGCACGCTAAAGTTTGAGAACCACTGATCTAGTGTCATTTTTGTCTTTTAAAGCGTTGTCTTGGCTAGAAGCTAGCCACTTTGGGAAAGGTTGTTACAACTTCTGATGTGATCGAGCAAAGTAACCAACTGTTTATTGTATATTAACGTGTGATACTCTGAATGTGTTTAAAAGATACGAGTTTTTCAGGTCCTGGCAGTATTTTAGAATGTGTATGTGATTTCTATTTGTTTCCATGTTTTTTCCTATCTTCTTGAGATAGACTACTTATTTTAAAAGCAATACTTAAGTTAAAACTTTTATGTTTCTTTTCTGCCACTTTCAAAGTGTTGAATCACAGTGTGTAATATTGGAATTGATATTTTTATAGAGGCTTCAAGACAATTGATGTTTATGTGGAAACTTGAAGACAATAGATTTATGTTTAGTGAAGGAAGTTTATTGCAAAGAGGAAAATTGGCCTGTTGTGATGGCTCTTGTCTGTAATCCCAGCACTTTGGGAGGCCAAGGCAGGAGGATTGCCTGAGCTCAGGAGTTCAAGACCAGGCTGGGCAACATAGTGAGATCCCCTCTCAACAAAATATTAACAAAAATTAGCCAGGCATGGTGGCACACTTGTAGTTCCTGCTACTTGGAAGCTGAGATAGGAGGATCACTTGAGGCCAGGAAGTTAAGGCTGCAGTAAGCTATGATCTTGCTGCTGCACCCCAGCCTCCGCAACAGCGAGAGATGCTGTTACAAAAAGCAACAACAACGAAAAAAGAAGAAAATTATTGCTTAATCATTATTGCTGGAATATAGTTACTTTCCACAAATAAATGAAATACCAGTTGTAAAGCATATCTCTATGTTTCCTAGAGTTTGGCATTACTTTGTGAAAATAACCGTAATTACTTATATTCTATGTAAATGCTTTCCATTCCTTTGTATATGGTGGACTATATTCTAAATCTTATGGTAAAATTATGAAAATGTGCTTTCATATCCATAAGTGACACTTTAAAAAATCTCAGTTAATTTCAGAAAAATCCTGTTATCAAAAGGAATATACCTGAATGTTTTGGAGTTAATGCAGAAGCATATACATTCTCCTGAAGTGGCTGAAAGTGGCTGTAAAATGCTAAATCATCTTTTTGAAGGAAGGTAATATAGATTCATTAACTTGTACAGAATATATCATATTGGGCCAGGTAGAATATCAATATTTCAAGCGTATTTCTAACAATGAAAAGAAAAAGAAAAACGTAAGACACTTGAAAATTGAAGCATTTTGCAATGTAATCTCGTGTCACTAGTACCATAGACTGACTTTATCTGACCACTGAAAGGAATGGCAAGATTGTGGAAACATGTTGGAAGTTTGCTTTTGAACCTGATGCTTGATGTTGACTATATTTTGAAAAGTGGTAATTGTATAGCATATAGCATACAGCAGTTTTTCTAATATTGTGTGTGTGAAAGTTATAAAAGATAAAATCAGGATATAGCTTCTAATTGTTGTTCTTTCACAATGAATATGTTATTCCTTCATTTTAATGAACTTTGGCTTCTCTTCCTGCTCTCAATCTTTAGTTAGGGAAAATTTTAACTACATCTAGTCCAAGTGCAGCGATGTTAAGATTATACAGCTGCTGGTTAGTGGCACAACAGAGACCAGGTCCTTTGATCTATGTGTGGATGGTGGTGGGACAGAGGGGGATGAGGTGGGGGCAAGGGGTGGTAGGTGTGGGCAGAACTTGTGGCTTTAAAAAAAAAAACCTGTTTAAAAGACTAAAAATGAATAATATGCAGAAGGTACCTACTGTAGAATAGGCTCAGTGCCTTTTTGCATTTTGTTAAGCCAAAAAATATGATGTAAATTTGGCATTGTCTGAGTAAATTTCAAACAAAAAGAGGCTATATAGAAAACTCTCATCTGTAGACAAAATAATTGGCACAGAAGTTGCAGTAAAAACTAATTTGGTTCCTGGCTTTGCCACTAATTTGAGCCAACTGTTTCATTTCTAAAACTTCACCTTCCTCATTGGTAAAGAATGATAATAACAACCTTGAAAGTTGTAAGCTTAGAATGTAAGGATTAAATAAATTAATTTTTACAAAGGGATTAGGATAATGCCTGCTACATTTTAAGCACTCAACAAATTATATCTATTGTTATACTGTTATTAAGTGTGAATAGATGAAGTGCATATAGCATGAAATGTAACATAACTGCAGACTTGTAAGAAGTAGGGTTACACTGTTTTTAACATCAGTCTAGCTAATCTATGTTTATGTATCTCTTTAAGCTGTATTTCTCTTATTTAAATGTTGTTTTTGAACACTGAGATGAAAAGTTTATCTTAAATGTTGATTTTAATGGTGCCGGAAGTGTGCAAACCTTTATAAATGAGGCACAAACACAGTGGAATAAACTCCAGTCTAGGATTCTGTAGATTCTGGGCAAGCCATTTAATGTTTCTGGCTGCATGCTCTTAAGTAAAATGTGTGCAGTTGCAGTCCTGGAGATTCCACATTGGCTCTGGCAATGTGTCTGCCCCTAGAGAACTCACGTTAGTTGAGAGACTGATATGTAAACAGGTTATTATAATACAGTCTTAGAATGCAGTGACAGTAGTGTGTAAAATACACAATGGTAAGAGTAGAGTGGGCCCAGCTGAGGTTACCTAAGGAGGGGAGGCTCCAACAGAGGGATGTGTTTAAACTGGGACTTTAAGTTGGCAAAGAAGGAGTATATCTCAGTGTCCACAGAACCGTGCAAAGTGAGAACATGGTTCTGATATGCACACGTTTCAGTTAGCAAGTAAAGCAAGGATTGACTGTATTAAAGTTCATAGTACCTACCGCATTCTAGTCAAGTGACATTTGCTCATATGTAAAAGAAAGAATAGCTTAAATACCCTAGAGAAAACAAGACTGTAAAACAAAAATAATTAAGGATACTATATAAGAAGTCCAGTGATGTTAATCTGGAAGAGGAAGGTTCATGTGCTGTAAAGAGGCCTTATCTTGGGGTCAGACAAGTTTGGGTATCAGCCTTGTCTCTGTCACTTTCTAGTGACAAAACCTGAGTTTTTTTTTTTTTGAGACGGAGTCTTGCTGTGTCGCCCGGGCTGGAGTGCAGTGGCCAGATCTCAGCTCACTGCAAGCTCCGCCTCCCGGGTTTACGCCATTCTCCTGCCTCAGCCTCCCGAGTAGCTGGGACTACAAAAACCTGAGTATTTAACCTCTATCTGCCTAAGTTCTTCATGTAGAAAATGGGGATAATAACACCTGCCTGCTGGGATTGTTGTCATTGACCCATCCTAGGTCAGAAGGATGTTGTTAGTTTTATGAAATGAAATAATTCCCAGGTTACTATGAATTCTATCTTATGAGTTCAAAGTTTAGACAATTAAAATTATGTATGCTTATACTACTGATTTCAAATGCATTTTCATATATTCTTTCCTGATAAAATATATTGGTTCTGTCCTCCTGTACTTACTTCAATTTGGTGTTTATACCACTGAATCAGATCGGTCTTCCAATAAACATGCCAATTTTATATCCCCAGCAACACTTCCCTGGATACAATGGCAGCAGTGGTCCCCAAAATAATAACAGTTATGAAAAGTCATGAGACATCATTACCAGTACAGCTGGAGGCACTTCGAGCTATTTTACATTTTATAGTGCCAGGTAAGTTACATAGTTGATTGTGGGAACAGATAACAATTTAAAGGGATTTTTGACTTTTCATGAAATAGCAATTTTCTAGGCAAATATTAAAAGACTAGTTTCTGTTGACTAAATGTAAATCTTTCTGTTACACCAAAACAAAATAGGGGTTAAATATGATGTAGAATTGGCATTTAGATTAATTTTATAAAAAATATAAAATTCAGTAATTTATTTATTTTAAATAACTACAATGTAAGATGCGGAGATTTTATTTTAAGGAGGGTGTTCATCTCTGATAATTGTTTTCTATTTTTGTTGCCGTGATCTGAGTTCAAACTTTTTTTCACTTGTTTGAATTGTACTATTAGCTAATTTTCATAACTATTCTCTTCCTTCATTTCCATCCTTTTCTTACTCTGTGATTGAATTAATCTTTCTCCAATGTGGCGTGTACTCATTTACCTCAATGGCTTCCACCCTCCGCCCACCTTTAATTCCTACTTACATCTGTTATCACCTTATTTGTTCTCAAAAGCCCCTTTAAAATACCCATGTCTCTATTCATTCAGCACATTTATTAAGTGCTTCTTATGGTCTAAGCACTGTGGTGCTGTTAAGCTTTGAAAGATGAATTGGAAAAAAAGCACAACTGTACTATTATAGGAGCTTAGAGGTAGATGGACGTGTAAATAATTAATTAACAGGCAGTGTGAGAGGGGCCATGATAGATGCATGTATAAAAGGCTTTGAGAATATTGATTGAGGCACAAATAATTTCTTCAGAGGAGTAGGACAGAGGTTATAATATTTGAGGTGGAAGGGTAAATAGAGCTGGCCTGGCAGAAAGACCAAGGAGGACATTTCAAGCAGAAGAACATGCACATGGTCAGGGGTGAGTGAGGCATAGAGGATGAGGAGAGTAGTACATGGGGATGAGTGTGGAAGGACAGGCTGAGGCCCAAAGAAAAGGGGCTTGAATGCAGTGTTGAAAAATCTGTGCCTTTTAACAATGGAGGTCAATCCAAGTTTATGAAAAGTGTTTACAGATTGTAGTGTCACACCGAATTTTGCAACTAAAGACAATAGCATTGTGGTGTAAAGGATGACAGACAGGGAGAGAGACTAGATAAAAGGAGATTGGGTTGGAGGTCTGTGGTAGTCAAGTGAGACCTGGTGAAGGAACCCTGCAGTGGAAACACAGATGAGAGGGCAGATTGGACAGATGGTTGGGAGATCTGCTTGATGTGACATCGTGATCCCTAAGTATGAGGGATGATGCTTTGTTCTGTGAAGTTCCCAATCTTTTGCAGTCGTTTTTGCTTTGTTCTTTTAAAATGAAATCTTCCTAAATCTATCATTTTCTCTAGTTATATAGACATTTTATGTTTCTCTGTATAAGAGTATTATTCGATATAAAAGTTTTTTAAGGACAGAGCTTTCTTCAGTCATGTTTTTCCAGTCCTCTGGTGGCTATTCAATCGGTGTTTTAAAAATTGAATCATTTCATAGTTTCAGCTTAATTTTGAGACATAATTTAACAGATGTAATTTTGCTTGCAAATATTATTGCAGGTTTTATTGAATTTTATTTTAGATTGTAATTAAAACAATAAAATGCCTTTTGATTATCCTTAAAGTTGACAGCCTTATTCTTTTGAGAGAGGTTTTGAGTTTTAAAGATAACCAGAGGACACTCACAAACCGTATCTGTTAATGAAATAATATTCTTTTAGTCCAAAAGTAAGTTTGGAATACAGTATTTCTTTTCTTTTATTGTTCTTAAACTGACCCTGAAGCAAAATTGTTAGTCAACAATCAATCAGTTGTATTATGGGTGGCCTTGAAAATAATCACTTGAGGACTGTACTTTATGTAAAAAAATACATTTTATGAACATATTAGTATGTAAGTACATTCTTCTGGTAGGTAAAGGCTTAATCATTTACTCTATGCTAACATATTATACTACCACATTACACCATACTGTATTGTACCCTACCATTATGTACCATGCCGTGCAGTACCATATCATTCTAGGTATCAACAAGTAATTATGGTAGCAATACTCCGGTAGTTTCTAGGTTGAATATGATTCTGTTTTGAACATGCTAAGTTGAGGTTCTTATAAGATACCTAGGTGTACATGTATTCATTTATTAACTAGATTATATTCAGGTTTTTTAGTGGCAAAGATGTACATTATGGCAAATGTGTATAATTTAGTGTCCAATTAAGGATAACGTATTGCGTCTAGTATATGTATCTTAAGTTTCTTCCAATTTATTACTGTACATTTTCTCTTTTACTTTATAACAACTTGTTGAAGA
Organism: Rhinopithecus bieti; assembly: GCF_001698545.2. Taxonomy (NCBI): domain Eukaryota; kingdom Metazoa; phylum Chordata; class Mammalia; order Primates; family Cercopithecidae; genus Rhinopithecus; species Rhinopithecus bieti. The sequence goes on along the minus strand of NW_016809121.1, from coordinate 42,485 downwards.
CATTGAACTGGTTGCTTTAAGAAAATAATAGGCCGGGCGCGATGGCTCAAGCCTGTAATCCCAGCACTTTGGGAGGCCGAGACGGGCGGATCACGAGGTCAGGAGATCGAGACCATCCTGGCTAACACGGTGAAACC
>NW_016809121.1:8303-42141 GCF_001698545.2 Rhinopithecus bieti | reverse complement strand
CCAAAAAAAAAAAAAAAAAAAAAAAAAAAAAAAAAAAAATAATAATAAAGACCCAGTTACTTCAATAAAATATCATTTGACTTGTTGTTTCTTGAGTTACTGCTAGTTTTAGAGGAAATAATGTGAAATTCTTTAAGAAGGGATATAGGCGAATAGGGAAGTATACAGAAGAGTGATTAGGGAGATAAAAGCACATCAAAAAGAGCAATAAAGGGAACTGAGATTGTTTTATTTGAAGAAGAGATGACTCAAGGGAATATGAAACTCTGTTAAAATCTACTCACTTACAACCAGTAACAGTAATAATACTAAACGAACATGGAGAACTTAAAAAGTATTAGTCATTGTTTGAAGTGTTTTAAGTATATTAACTCTTTCAATTCTCACAACACTCCATGAGGCAGATATTATTATTATTATTATTATTGTTATTTTGGTATTGTATGGACGACAAAACTGAGGCATAGAATTGTAGAGATTTTTAAGGTCAGGCCTGATATAACAGCACCAGATTTTCAGCGTATGCAGGCTGGCTCCACAGTAGGCATTTTAAAATAAATGTTTGTGCAACAAATTTGTCCTGAACAACTGTTGTATTTAAAGCACTATGTCTAGAATCCTTAAGGTCTGGGGAGATGATGAGGTTATGGACACTGCTCTCAAAAAAATGTACAATCTGCACAACTTAAAGGACTGTTATGTAGAAAGGAGATTATATCCATTTGAATAGTAGGATCTCAAGTGATAGAACAAAGACTGGAGAAGAAATGTACAGGAATGTTCATTTGGTCTTAATATAAGGAACATGTTTAGTAAGACCCATTACATGTAGCATGATGTTTTTACTACTCAAACAGGCCAGTTTTAGTGGTCACATTTTCTTAAGGCATAATAGGCAGCCTCAGAAGTTAGTGTGGTCTTGGTCATTGGAAATGATACACAGAGAGTTTAAGGGACTTGCCCCAGACCACACGACTGCAGTGAATGTCAGAACCTCTTTGAATATATTTTAAAATAAGGACTGAAAGTTAGAGGAGGGTGGTTATCAAGGCTGCCTTCTTTACCATAGTATTCCCAGCATTTAACAAAATCCTTGGCATGTAATTGGAATTCAAATTCTTCTTAAATAAATGAAAAGCCTGCTGTAGCCAGCTTATAGTTTGTATTAATGTAGATTATTAAAGTGGAAGATTATAAATGATTGTTTGTTAACAGTTATGTCTATAATCTTAGGTTTGGAAAACATTATTCATTCATAATATTTTACTTATATGTTATATTACCACATTTTGACTTGTAGTGTTTTAGCATAGTTCAGCTATAGTGTAACTTAATAAGGAATATGATTTTTTAAAAATAACAATGCTATTCTATAGCCTTTACAGGACTTCTAAAAAACGACATGTTCTCTACCACTTTAATACTGAAACTCAAATCTTATTTTTTTGCCACGATTATTCTAGCTACTCTTTTTTGCCTACTTTTCATTTCTGACCTTTTTATGTTGTAGTCCAAATAACTTTGAACTTTTCTCAAGTTGTCCATTGTTGCATACAAATCTTCCAGCATCTTAAAGCACAGCCTACTCACACAAAAAAGTGATGGCTTGCCACAGAAAATTGCTTTACCATCACAATTTTTTGCTACTTCAAATTCAGTAAGCATTCTTACACATTATATTTATTTTATATTCAGTGATGAACTATCTTTATAGATTCCTTAAAATTTCTGGTTATTTCTTTGATAAGGAAACATGTACTAGAAAAAAGTACAACACATATATTGTACGATTAATTATGACAATTTCTAGAAAGTAACAGTCTGTTCAACTCAAATGTTTATAAGAAAAGTCTTTATTTATTTATTTATCTGTGCATTTAGGCATGCCAGAAGAATCCAGGGAGGATACAGAATCTCATCGTAAGCTAAATATGGTTAAAAAACAGTGTTTCAAGAATGATATTCACAAACTGGTCCTAGCAGCTTTGAACAGGGTATGTTGCATATAAGTTTTCTTTCTTTCCACTGTTAACTAAAGTATTAAATTTGGAGAACTAGGGGGCTTTTTCAGTCGAAGTTTTCTATTCTCCGTTTACTATGATTGTAGGAAGTCATGTGGTTAGAGACATAAGATGTGGGAAGTGAAAAGATACGTACTAAGCTAAGTCCAGCTAAGTGTATTATCAGTTGCAAATGTAGGCAAGATTCTTTTGATTGCCAGTAATATAAATCCACTCTAGTTGGCTCAACCAAAAAGAGAACCAAAGAGCCAGATATGCAGCTAGACCTCATGAGTCATGCTGAGTACTATGGCTGCTGTTTTCTCTGTCTGTCCTCTCCGGCTACTTATCTTTCTTTTCTGGTCTCATGGTATATGGTTTAGCCCATGAAGACATACCAGGGTTAAAAGTAAAGTCTTCGGCTGGGCACGGTGGCTCAGGTCTGTAATGCTAGCACTATGGCGAGGCCGAGGTGGGTGGATCATGAGGTCAGGAGTTCAAGACCAACCTGGCCAACATGGTGAAACCCTGTCCCTACTAAAAATACAAAAATTAACTGGGCATGGTGACGCGTGCCTGTAATCCCAGCTACTCGGGAGGCTGAAGCAGGAGAATCGCTTGAACCCAGGAGGCAGAGGTTGCTGTGAGCTGAGATGGCGCCACTGCACTCCAGCTTGGGCGACAGAGTGAGACTTCGTCTCAAAACCAAAACAAAAACAGAAACAAACAAACAAAAACAGTAAAGTCTTCTTTGATTCCTTGTGCTCCTTTTCATTGCTCTCCTAAGAGATAACCTCTGAAATGATTTGGTATACATTGTTTCCATTTTTTAGCATTTATATATCTATGTTCCTACATTATAATTAAAGTATCAATAAATCATACTGAATATGAAAAGAGAAAAGGGAATTACATTTAAATTGTGTAATGCAAAAGTATTGGTGGAATTAAGTTTTGGAAATTTTGCATAAGATGCATTGGTTCTTTATTAAAGATGTTAAGAATAAAGACATGATTAGTGTGAACGTTTTTATAAAAGGAGGAGCCTATTTAAAGTAATTAATGGAAATGATTCCATGTGATTTGATACACTTTGATAAATGTCATAAATTAATTAAAGTAGCTTCCAAAGAGATCTCCCTTAAAAATTCATTTTAAATTGAACTTTATAATGTTACTCACTGCCTATAATATGTTTGAGTCATTTATACTCAAACTTTAATACAATCCTTGCGTATGGCAAGAATTTATGTTGTAATGGGTTAAATTTAACTTGAGAAATATTTGTTGAAAATAAGTATATGGAGGGAAGCTGTTAGGCATTTAGAAGATAAATAAAAATGCTTTGTACCCTTCTCTCCTGAATCTCGTAATCCGGTTATTGATGTCTGTTGTGAAACCTCGGTGCTTTTCTGTAAACAAGAGACACACGGCAGAGGAGATGCAGCATCGAGTAATTTATTGCAAAAGAAAGAATATTTTGCAGGTTAAGTGAGGAATAGACACTTTTACCCTGACAGAATTCAGGGCGGGCTTTCTAGTAAGGAGGAGACTGCATAGACTGACACTAGGAAGACTCCATTTGTGGGAGTCATACATGACTTTTCATAAGCAGATGGGAAGAGGTGTTACTAGTAAGCATAGTCTAGGTTGTCCTCTGGGTGCACATGTGCAGTAGCTGTACATGCTTGTTCATATATCCCATGTCTCATAACTCTCTGAAATCTCCATCCAGCGGTGTGTGTTTTACTATTACAATGAGCAAAGGGTCAGTCTGAGGACAGGGAAAATCAAAATGTGCATGCTCCCTACAGGGGCAATTCCCTACTGGAGATAGCTTTGCTTGAATGAGCTGGACTACAATGCGAATGCTGAAACTTATTATGTTGACAGTAAGATTGCCACAGTTGCCGCGTCCTGAAGACATGGTTACTTCCTTTTAATACCTATCTTGCCTCATTGTGAGAGGAGTAACAACTGTGCATAAAATCAGTTGTTCTACACGAGCACTTAGGAGGGATACCAGCATTGTGAACATAGGCTAAGTACATAGAGGAGGGAACAGTTAATTTTATTCATGGTGAGTGTTGGTGAAAAGTGGAAGAGGTACCAAAAAAGCCATATATATAACTGGTTCCAGTTAGCCCACATTCTCTAAAGTTATTAGAGAAGCCTAAGTGAGATGTAACCTCAGCAGTCGGGAGCCAAGAGAGCAGGTAAGTGCTGTGATGTGGAGAAAATCACTTTGTTCCATCAGAGAAGAAATGGTTGAACACTGCTTTTACCCCCATGCCAGTACTTCAGTAATGACACACAGCCTTTCACTCAGCACTGATTATCGTTAGAGGTGGGGAGTTAAGGTCATGGAGAAACACAAGTAACAATATTTTATTTCAAAAACCTCTCCAGTGTAATTCCCCTAATCCTTCACCATGGTTGAGAAAAATGGCTGTAAGAGATGAGAGTGATTACTGTAGCTTCAAAATTCTGTGATTGCATGTCTTACTCTGAATAGTAATTACAAAGCATCAGAGGTTTTAGGTCCAAATATTGCAGATACGATAAAATGAATTACATTTTAATACATCTAAACTTGGAGAGCAGAGTTCCAAATAAGGTAGAACTTGAGATTCAACTCTGATTATAAAGCAGAGACTAAGAAGAGTATTTATGAAAGCGAATCCATGTTTGGATACATAAAAATGCAATAAAATTCAAGCTGAAGTTAAAATCTCTGTCTAGAACAGCGATGTTCCATTTATGCCTGATCCTTTTAGCTTTTCCACAGATGAAGACTTTGTCACCTGTTCCAGAGAAATATATTTGTCCATTATTGTTTCCAGAGAAAAAAGCAGAAAATAGACTCTACACATTTTGGCTGCATCTGTGTTTTATATGTGGTGACACTCCTGTTCTCTTCAGTGAGGAAATCCAGTAAAGTAAAACAAATCTTCAGATGAAATGGGCACAAATCAGAGAACTTGCGAGCTTCACAAAAACCTTGAAGCAAAATATACTCAGCTTAAATATTGAATATATTTATTTCAGTAGTCAAAAAAGCTCATCTGCAAAAGCAACACCAATAACAATAACAACAAATTGCATATAAGTAAAATTTATAAAAGGTTTACAGGATGAATATACAGAAAACTACGAAGCTTAGGGGTAGAGAGGAGTAGCTGAATATATGAAAAGATACATCTTCTATTTTGATAAAAGGACTAAATTTTTAAAAATGAAAATTGATCTATGTTTATGAACCCTTAGTAAAAATAACAATAGTATTTTCTGGAACTAAGTAAGCTAGTGTAAAATTTGCATGAAAAAATTAATACATATGAGTAATCAGGAGAATTTTAAACAAGAGTGTTAATTCATATGGCCTAACTACCAAAGATAATCAAATGTATTATATAATTTTAGTAATTATAATGGTGTGATACTGGCACTAGAGGAGACAGATCAGTGCCACATAAGGGTGGCTCAGGAAATAGACTTAAATAAAAATTTGTAATGTTATGATATTCCTCGACTGCTGGGAAGAAAATAGATTACTCAGTTACTTGTGTTGGAAGAACTAACTCTTCAGCCATTTGGAAAAAGCAAAAGAAGCTGAATATCTTACTCCTTTTGCCAAAACAAATTACAGATGGATGAGATTATAATCTATAATGAAATTGGTATATGTACACATTAAAAGTTTCAACTATAATTGTTATTAATGTAAATGATAACGAAACAGCTTGTTGGAGAGAAATTTGGTAATATCTATCAAAATTAAAATGCCATATTTTCTGATCAGCAATTTCATTCTAAGAATTTTTAATGTAGATATACTTGCTCATGTACAGAAAGATTATTAGACATGAATGTTCACTGTGGCATGATTTGTAATTGAAAATGTGGCAACAAACTAAAAGCTTACATGGTAATCATTCATGCTGTTTGCCAAATATTTTTAGTTTTCCACCTTCTGGTGATTCTGGCGTAGGATTTAGTAGTTAGGTTGAAGCATGTGACTAAGTTTGGTCAGGGAGTTGTAAATGGAGGGAGCACTGCAGTGTTTGAGATAGTAGTTGCTCTGTCAGTGGAGGTCCCTGAGGGACTACAACAAGCAGAATCCCCTCCTGACCTGCAACACATATGTAGCATGAGCAATAATGGAGCTTATTATTTTTGCACCCCATAAAATTTTGAGAATTGTTACTGCAGCTTAATTTAATCGTTCCTGGCAATGCAGTACCCATCAATAGAGACTAATCAGATAAATTATACCATTTCCAAATTATATCATCCTACGTAAATGTTAAAAAACAATGAGGTGAGATTCCTAATGTACTGCTTTGGAAAAATCTTCAATTTTCTATGTGTATGAATGTATTCCCCAGGTATTCGTTTTTTTCTTCCTGTGTGTTGACACCTATGCACCCTTTTGGCTGAAATTAATATATTTCCACTGCTTTATGTCCTCTCCCTCACTTTTATCACCCAATTGTAGCAAATTATATGTTCGCTTTTATAGCTTTAGCTATGTAAAATTTTCTAATAGCTAAGTTTGTGGTTTCTGGAATTAAGATATCTGAATTTAAGTCTGACACTACTACCTACAGACTATGCACCCTGGACAAGTACTTAATGTCTTGGTTTTATTATGTATAACATGGAGATAATAACTGATTTTTCAGTTAGAGTCGTTGAAGATTTTATAAGATAATTCATGCAAAAGTGTCAGTATAATGATTGACACATAGTACGCACTCAATAAATGTTAATGTTATTACTGTTAGATTTAAAAGTATCTTTTGACCCCTGGCTATATAAGATGAGAGTATTTGCACTTCTGATATCTCCTGTTTTCCCACCTACTTTCTTTCAATAAACTAACTCCACATTGGCAGAGTAGATAATATTTATATGCAGCTTTCTAATTATGCTTTCTAAGTTTGTGTTTATCTTATTCCTACAGTTATTTGGAATCAGTCTTCATCTCAAGTCCTTTTGTTATTGTTTTTCCATTCATCTTTTAGTTGTCTGAATTTCTTTAGAAAAGTTTAATTCCTTGAATATCTAATGTTTATATTTCATTGTTGCTGTTTTTGCCTTTATAAATTTTGCACTCTTAAAAAAAGTTATGTTGGTTATGAAATATTGTGTTTTTTTTTCCCCTGAAGTGTTTGTAGGCATTTCACTGTGTTCTAGTACTGAATGTTTTAGTGGAGAAGTCTGAGACCAGCTTCATTTGTTTCTTACTGTTAAATGCTTGGATTCTTTGCCTGGCGCTGAAAGAATTTTTTCTCTTGAAATCCATCCACTTTAGTAGGATATATCTCAATGTTAGTCCTGGGATATGGTATTCTCATTCTAGCTATACATTCAACTTTTTTTCCTGGAAAGTTTTATTGAGTTGCATCTTTATATACATGTATATTTCATATACATATACATATACATGGTAAAGATATTAAGTATACAGTTAGATGCTTTATAAATATCAATTCGATATAATTTTGGCATGAAGATAAACCTGTGGTGCATTTTGAGTTTGGAAGTAGAACTGGATATACTTACTTATTATTATTTTAATACAAAATGGAGACAGGGTCTCACTATGTTGCCCAGGCTGGTCTCAAACTCCTTGACTCAAGCAATCTGCCTCGACCTCCCGAAGTGCTGAGATTACAAGTGTGATGAGCCACCATGACCAGCCTAAATATCTGTATTTTTTTCTTTCATTATTTTAGCTCTCTTCTTTGAGGCTATCAGTCATATGATGTTGGATCTCTTTTGCCTTAGTCTTTTAATTTTTCAAAGACTAATCCAGAGACACTATCACCATGCCACTTACTTATAGACAAGGGAGATGATTCCAAACATTTAGCTTATTTATCAAAATCAGAGATGGGATTTATAAGAAAAAAAGGAGAAAGGGAGAAAACAAAACACAAATTATCTGGGAACGTGAGTCTGTTTTCCTTTCTTTGGCTAATCTACTTACCTAGTAGCTAGGAAAGAGGCCAGCGTGAGTATTTTTCCGTTGAGCTGGCAAGCTCACTCATTAGAGAAACCATTTCAATATTTATGGATTCTCTGAAAAAAACTTGGAGAGTAATAAAGCATAGGTGGTAGGATGCTGCCATCCTTCTGTTGGCATCTCCAGAGTTTCACTTGAAAAACACCTTCTAAGTAGACACTAGTAAATTGATTTTAATCCCTATTTGAGCACCAGTGCAATACGTTACTATTGCAAGATGGAGCATTAGATAACTGAAGGAAATTCTATTGTAGGTTTGTAAATATCATGATAGTCATACCTATATAATACATATATGTATATATAAATATTAATTTTTAAACATTTACTTAGCTATTAAAAATCAAATGCTCATATTTAAAATTATGAGTTTATTAATGCACCATCACATGTTATCATGTGATACTCTGAATTCTCTTTTTGCATAGACAAATCAGAGATTATCTGTTACAAGTCATTAGTAATCATTGACCTGGACTGAAATGGTTAGAGCCTAGGGGAGTTCCAGGTAAAAGGACCAGTAAATGAGTAGAAACTCATTAGATGTAGAGCTATTAAGGACAAAGGTAGGTGCTTTATAAATATCAATTTGATATAATTTTAACATAAAAAGAAGCTTATGATACGCTTTGAGCTTGGGAGCAGAAGTGGATATGTAATTGTGTAATAAAATGGAAATGCACTCTCCTTGTTTGAAAATTATTAAGGATTTTACAAGGGTGACGACGGAGCATTGAAGCAAGTGCTCTCTGAGCATGAAGCCGTATATGATTGTATAAATACACACCTGTGAAGCTGGCCTTGCCTGTCAAACAGGAATATTGGTCCTATTAATCAAACAGAAAGTTCAGAATGACAATCTGACTTTGTTTTGTAGAAGATACTAAGTTTTGGCCTTGAATATTTGAATTTAAGATACTGGTGTCAAGCAAAAATAAATTTGGGCTTAGAACTTTAGAGAGTTTAAACTTGTGCTTTGACTTGTGTGCTCACATGTCTCTGTGTCACAATTTTTTTCATCCGTACATCAGGACAACAATAGTGTGTCTACATCACAAAGGTTTTGGGAGGATTAAGAAGGTGAATACATATGAAGTACTTAAAAGAATGTCTGACACAGAGCGAGTGCTACATAGGTTTTGGCATTGTCATTGTGGTCATTGCTATTGTTATTGTGACTTGAAGTCATCTTAGTGTATGAAATCCCACCCATGAATAGAAGATAGAAAGAACTTTGGGCAAGGTTTGGAGGTGAAAGAAGAGATTGTAAAGAAGATGGGTAAAGGAATGGTTTTAAAGATTGCGAATAATTAGGGGAGTACTGTGTCATGGAAATTAAGGGATGAAAAGCATCAATTAAGTTGTTATTGGACTTTTTTCTTTGGTTTATGTTCAGAATGGCTAGGAAAGAAGTCTGATTATAGGAAATTAAAGGGTAAGGCGAATGTGGAGGTAGTGGGAGTCGACTTTTCTATTAATAAGTTTAGAAATAAAGGAAAAGTGGTAACTTGAGGAAAGAGAGGACCGATTAAGGGAAAATCTCTCATTAACTCTGAAGTTTTTCATCTCTGAGGACAGCGCTTAGCTTCAGGCCTGACCTGTGATGATTGCTCTCTCCAGGTCTGTTCCATGGACAGAGCCATCTCATCTCCTCCTCATCACAGCCTGCATTAGGAGAATTGTTTTAGAGATGAGGGAGCTGAGACACACAGCAAACCAGCCTTCCAATTTCACTTCGCACGACTCTGAATTTCTTTATATTTCTTGAATAGAAGTTTCACTTTTTACTTACCACTTCTTAGTAGTCATTGTCTGAGTAATTGTTACTTCATTCATTTAATGGTTCTCAGATTTATTTAATGGTTCTCAGATTCGCAGAATTTAAACCCAAATTTAATTGGCCTCCAAGCTGATGTGCTTATGGAAACAGTGACAGGAAACAAAAACGTCACAGGAGACAATGTCTTATTAAGATTATACATGAAATGATGTCCAAGCTGAGCAATTAAAGTGTGAAGTAGATGGACACAGGGTGAGAAACTGATACTTCTCAGCCTCTGTAAAGAAGATGATGAATAAACATAATTGAGAGGCATTAGGGGACTAGACTGAGAAAGGGATAGAAATCTGTTCACTGAGAGTACAGAAATGAGGAAGCTTGGAAGGCAGAAGATTTCGGTCAAAGACATCCGGCTTGAAGCTATTTCAGCTCTTTGGATTATCTGTGGTGGAGGCCATCACGTCTTTGGAGTGGAGGTACCATGAAACAAGTGTCTGCAAAACATCATCTAAATGAAAGCAAAATTCCTGGGAAGGATGGCATTATAATTTTTGAAAGAAAAGCTATGAGTTGAGCATTCACACCAAGGTAGATGTTTGGAGCGTATTGCTTGTGTGTGAAAAGGCAGAGATGACCAGAATAAGAGTTAGATGTATGTTGCATTTTCTTCTTGGTTGATGAGTAGGATGGTCTGGACAAAGAAGTGACCTGTATTAAAATGCCTTTATAATGTCAAAGCATCTGGAGGAAATTCAGATTAAAGAGGTTGGATGATGTCGTAATTAAGATCCTGGGCTTTTAAGGTGGAAACATTTATATTCAAGTCCCAGGCCCAGTGCGTATTAGTTCTGTGACTTGAGCTCTTGTTTCTGCATCTGTAAAGTTTGGCAAACCTATTACATGAAGCTGTCGAGGAGACAAATGAAATAAGGCATGCAAAGAACTTGCAGTAAAGAGTAATTATCAATATTTTCTTTGTTGAGAGGCAGCATTGCATTTTACTGGTCATTACATTTTACTAACTATTAAGTTAGTGTGGACTTTGAGAATAGTTCTCAACAATTCTAATCCTCAGTGAATTCTTCTAATGGGAATGATATCAGTATGGATTTCATGAGATTATGAAAAGAAAATGCCTACAAAGTATTTATTACAATGCCTGGCACAGAGCAAGCTCTCATTAATTGTAAAAATGCTAACTCTTATTCTTCATAATGCATAAACGTAATTAATATTATAGAAAACAAAATCAAGGATACTAATTTGTGTTTGGATTAATTGATTTATATTTCATCAGTCTATAACTGGTCTTAACTAAGGTAAGTATTAAGATCTCATTTTTAAGAGCAAGTATTCTTTTGATTTTAGTTCATTGGAAATCCTGGGATTCAGAAATGTGGATTAAAAGTAATTTCTTCTATTGCACATTTTACTGATGCATTAGAGGTGTTATCCCTGGAAGGTGCTATGGATTCAGTGCTTCACACACTGCAGATGTATCCAGATGACCAAGGTCAGTACAATTTGAATTCTGGATTTAGAATAGATTTTTGTAGGCCATTAGCTGGCGACTGGATGTCTGTAAATATTTTTCTTCAGTTTTGAGATTTAAAACAATTCTTTTTTTTTTTTTTTTCTCCTAGAAATTCAGTGTCTGGGTTTAAGTCTTATAGGATGCTTGATTACAAAGAAGAATTTATGCATAGGAACTGGACATCTGCTGGCAAAAATTCTGGCTTCCAGCTTATACCGATTTAAGGATGTTGCTGAAGTACAGACTGAAGTATGTGCATTATCTTGGAAAGAATTTGGGAACTTGTGCAAATTTCACTTTTGGAGCAGTTTGTGTAATTCCCACTTTGCGTGAATGGGGTATTCTAGTTAATGGAAAACCATTTATCATTTTGTAGTTATTTTAATTATACAAGCAAAGAAAATTGGATTGAATCTCTAAAGATCCAGTGTTTCATTATTAAATATCTAAAGTCAGCATGTTTATTCACCATTTATCTTGCCCATAAAAGTTCAGAGACTGTGCTAAGAAATCCCAGCTAGCTGAATTTATTCACTTAGATTTTAGATAAATAGAATTTATAAATATTCCAAAGTTTGTCACTCTCTGGGTTTTATTGTAGGTTGCTTACCTCTAGTAATTTGACTTGTTGATTTTTTTCCTTGCAGTGAAAAAATGTTTTTAACATTTTTCATTAAGCAAAATTTAAAACATGATATATAATAACTATCTTTGTAAGGAATTCAAGATATTGGCCTAGAGTGAGTTCAGGGGAGATTAAGAAATAATTTTCTTTTAAATTGTAGCAAAACAAATAGTTTTTCTTCAAGAGTTTCTGTCTTGGTTGTGGAGTTTGCAACTTTCATAAACTACACTAAGGAATTTTTTTTTTTGGAGACAGGGTCTCACTCTGTCACCCAGGCTGGAGTGCAGTGGGAGATTTCAGCTCACTACAACCTCTGCCTCCTGAGCTCAAGTGATTCTTGTGCCTCAGCCTCCTGAGTAGCTTGGACTACAGGCATGCACTCCCATTCCTGGCTAACTTTTGTATTTTTTGTAGAGATGGGGTTTCACCATATTTCCCAGGCTGGTCTCAAACTCCCCGGTCTCAAGCAGTCTGTCCTGCTCAGCCTCCCAAAGTGCTGGGATTACAGGCGTGAGCCAAGGTGCCCAGCCGACTCAGGAAATAATTTTTTGTAACTGGCAGCATTGACCAGAAATAAAAATACCTGGTCCCTAATCTTTGCACAGACACCATCAGTAAGTGAGAGAATGTATGTAAAGTGTTTTAAAAAATTATGAAGTTAAGAACATACAAAATTCTTACATTAATAACAACAATGTGTTTTATAACTGCTTTTCATAATGTGCTTCAGGATAGGCTGATTAGACCAAGATAGGATTGATTAAACGTAATATTAGGGAAAGGAAAGGATTTTATGCAGGTATGGAACTCTCAGTCACTCTGGATTAATTCATCTAGGCATAAATTTTAGAATCTCTACAGTAGAGGTTATGAACTAAATCTGTACTGCCAACATATTTTATTTGTCCAGTTCAGTGTTTTGTTTTATTTTTTGAGACAGGGTCTCACTCTGTTGCCCAGGCTGTAGTGCAGTGGTACAATCTCAGTGCATAGCACCATCTGCCTCCTGGGTTCAAGCGATTCTCCTGCCTCAGCCTCTCTAGTAGCTAGGACTACAAGTGTGCACCACCATGCTCGGCTGATGCTTGCATTTTTAGCTGAGAGGGGTTTTGCCATGTTGACCAGGCTAGTCTCAAACTCCTGACCTGAAGTGGTTCGCCCACCTCGGCCTCCCAAAGTGTTGGGATTACAGGCATGAGCCACTGCACCCAGCCTTCAGTTCAGTGTTTAAAAGTTTTTAATTCGATTGATGTGCTTTCTGCACATTTGCATGACCTGCTCTGCTGCAGCATTCACTCGTTTTCAGGGACCTCTGGCTCTGGAGGCATGTAGACCACCTGTCCCTCAGACATACATAAATTAAGGCTACTTTGCTTATCAAATATTAGTATTTGTAGAAACTCAGCATCATAAGAGTTTGAAGTAATAATTTTAATATTTAGATGATTTAACTTAATTTAAATTTTTTTTGAGATGGGGTCTCTGTAGCCCAGGCTAGAGTGCAGTGGCACAATCTCGGTTCACTGCAACCTCTGCCTCCTGGGCCCACCCTCCTGGGTGGGCTCAAGTGATCCATCTCATTCTCCTGAGTAGCTACAGGTGCACGCACAGCTAATTTTTAAATATTTTTCATAGAGACAAGATTTTGCCATGTTGTGCAGGCTGGTCTCAAATTCCTGGGTTCCAGAAATCCCAGAGCGCTGGGATTACAGGTGTGAGCCATGGTGCCTGGCCAATTTTATTAATATATAATTTTAGAGGTAATAAAATGTTAAAAAGTTAAGATGATCTTTGGGTTTACCCAAGCTAAATAATACTAAAGTCAAATCCCAATCTTTCATTAAAAACATCACATGGGTGAAGAGGACAGACTCTGGGGATGTGCTTAAGGTGGTTCTAAAAAAGTAATGGTGTTCTTTATAAATAACTTATTGTTATAATGTAATCCTCAGAGTGCCCTCAGTGCTTCTGTATTACACTCAACATAAATGAAACCTAAGAGTCCACACTAGCCTTTTTGAGGTAAACTTTTCAGAAGACAGCACAGAAAGTTGGGGGATATGCTAGGCTCTCTAGAGAACCTACTGTTCATATTATAATAAAAATTTTTACTCTATTTTCCTATTTGGATGTGTAGCTCTGCTGATCCAACTGTTTTAATCCTGTTTAATATCTGGGTTTCATCCTACAACTATGGCTTTAGACAAGCATCTTTGAAAACCAAATTTGAAGGGATTAGTTCTTTTTTCTGCTTTGCTACTGGATGGTTAACTAGCATTTTATTTTTTGTGCCTGCTATATTTCTTAGTCATGAGAGAGAGAGGGAGTATTTATTTACAGGATAAATACTTTCAAGCACCAACCCAGTATATCTATAGTTAAATGAACATCCTAGGTACTGTTTCATATACAAACTCTCTGCTTTATACTGTTTATTCTTTTTGCCTGTAATTGCTTATTTTATTATTTTTTTCTTATACTTTTAGGGATTTCAGACAATCTTAGCAATCCTCAAATTGTCAGCATCTTTTTCTAAGCTGCTGGTGCATCATTCGTTTGACTTAGTAATATTCCATCAAATGTCTTCCAATATCGTGGAACAAAAGGATCAACAGGTACAATGTTTTCCACTTGCATCCTAAATGTTATGTATTTATCTGACTCTAATTCTCATTTCCACTCTTTTTAGTTTCTAAACCTCTGTTGCAAGTGTTTTGCAAAAGTAGCTATGGATGATGACTTAAAAAATGTGATGCTAGAGAGAGCGTGTGATCAGAATAACAGCATCATGGCTGAATGCTTGCTTCTATTGGGAGCAGATGCCAATCAAGCAAAGGACGGAACTTCTTTAATTTGTCAGGTAAATATTAAAGGCCTCACTTGTGTCTTTGCTCATTATTCTTATCAAGTGTAGCTGTGTATCTCTTACTTACATCATATTATTCTTCACTATGGAAATTTACCAGTTTATTGTAATTGCTTGTGTCTTGTAGTAGGGATTTAGATTTATAGAATTCCAGAAGTAATAGGGTCCTTTAGGTGTTATCCAGTCTAATCTTTCATTTCATCTGTTGGCTTATCTTGTTAAGTTGATAAATAACTTTTCAAATGTGTCCCTTAGTAGGCATCTCTACAACTTGTTCTCCAGATACACTCCACATAACACATAGTTCTAATGTTTTGATAATTTTTTAACCATTTTTTTCCATGGTTTTAGTTTCTTCGCCTACAGAGTTCTCTGAGGGCTACCACACATGGCTCTGCAGGCTGTGAATGTCACACTTTTGTGGGTGCCATTTACACTGACATGAGTTGCTATTGGCCAAAGTTGTATAGTACTGTGGTCTTTCTTTCCTTCTCTCTTCCCTCCTGAACCATGCAAACACATATCTGTCTGATTGTTCTGCTCTTCCTTCAAAATATAATTCAAATTGCCTTTCTTTAATAAAGCCCTCCCCACACCTCCAAACAAAATTAAGATTTACTTCTTCTGTCAGTTCATGAAAATATATACATATCTCTTGTATACTTGGTGAGTTGTGTGAAAATAACCATGTACAGTGTTCGTCTTTGTATAATTCAGAATATCTAGCTCATTGCTTTACATACAGTGTGTATTCAATAAATACTAAGTTCATTGCTTATATTTCAGATTTGTATTATTTGTATAAGTGTTAGAGTTTATACTAGCATTCAGGTAGCACTATGTCTATTTTTTAGAAATTTAATATTTTTAACAAATATTAAATTTCAGTATTTAATAATCAGTATTATTATCAGTAAATAATCAGTAAAGTACTACGTTTGCCAATAAGTTACTTTTTAAGCCTTATTGTATTTAATATCCCACTTGCCTATGAATTGAAGTCAAGTTGTTGACTGTTAGATTAAGTCTGGCCGGGCGCGGTGGCTCAAGCCTGTAATCCCAGCACTTTGGGAGCCGAGAACGGGCGGTCACGAGTCAGGAGATCGAGACCATCCTGGCTAAACTACGTGAAACCCCGTCTCTACTTAAAAATACAAACTAGCCGGGCGAAGTGGCGGGCGCCTGTAGTCCCAGCCTACTCGGGGCTGAGGCAGCGAGAATGCGTAAACCCGGGAGGCGGGCTTGCAGTGAGCTGAGATCCGCGCCAGTGCCACTCCAGCCCGGGCGACAGAAGCTGCAGACTCTGCCTCAAAAAAAAAAAAAAAAAAAAAGAAAAAAAAAAGATTAAGTCAATACTAATTAGTAATCAATATAAAAAGAAACAGAACGTGTCACCCATTTTCATGCACCATTATGTTTATGCATTAAAATCACATAAATAATCTAATTATTTAAATTTAGTCAAATTTCTTTTAAGCAAGCAAAAATTAAAATAGTAGTTCTACTATATTAAAGATAATTAAATTTTCCATCAATAATATAATACATTTTTATGGTGCATCTTTTGCATGCAGATTATTGCATCAATGTTAATTGAAAATACTGAAGAACTAAAAAGAAACTTCCCCTTCTAAGTCCACATTAAGGAAACAACATACCTAAAAGCACCTGATACAACTTTACTGCATTCCCCACAGTAAATCATCTCTGCTTTTCTTTCCATTTATCCAAATCTTCTTATACAACAGGATTTTTACTTTATTTCTCTTTCCATATTCTTTTGGCCTTCATATGCTTATTTGTATCTTTTCTTTTCAAAACAAAATCTTAAATCCAAGGATTATGTATTAGACTTAAAGAATTTATCCCAGTTGTCAGAGGTTATTTATACCTAGCAAATAATAACTGCTGATTAAATCTTGTGGATGAATTTATTGTATGTACCTTATTTGTGCCAGAGCAAAATAAGGTAATGAAGACTATTCATTTACCAAGAGGTTGCATGTTGAAGGAGTATCTAGTGCACGGGTGGAGTTGTGTTAGGCTTTCTGCAGAAAATTTAATAATGGAATGTACATGACTGGTGGAGAAGAATATGAAAGGTTAATACTGGATATGCAAATGCGTAGATAAAAACCTCAAGGTAAAACTCATCAAGTCACAGTGGAAAAAGTATAGTGAAGTCTGAATAAAAATAATAAGAGGCTGGGCATGGTGGCTCACATCTGTAATCCCAACACTTTGGGATGTTGAGGTGGGAGGATCACTTGAGCCAGGAGTTAGAGACCAACTTGGAAAACATAGTGAGACTCCATTTCTGCAAAACAAAACAACAAGCAAAAACTCATGTATGATGGCACACACATGTAGTCCTAGCTTCATGCAGAGTGGCTCATGCCTGTAATCCCAGTGTAATAGAAATAGCACAAAAGATAATGAGGTTTGAAAAATTACCTGCTGTGTTTGGAAGAATGTCCGGAGCAGTGGCATTTTAGAAGGTTTTTAAAGAGGACGGTGACTTGATCAGACCTCTGTAGTGCTTTGAGTATGGGTTGAAGGTAAGTGTACTTGGAGACTGGTGGGCATTTAATTGGTGCCTTCCAACCACATGAATGAACATGTGTACAGAATTTAGCACAGTAACTGATGGATATTATTTCTATTACCTGTTATTTTTGTCTTCTAGTTGATAGCTCCTTGCTAATGTCTAGCTCCTTTCCAAAGCTCTTCCTGAGTAGGGCCAGTGTGCAGTGCTTCAGGTTGCTAAGGCTTCTCCTGGCTTGCTCAGTTGTTCTAGTTTTTATAGCACCTCGCGTGCTAACCCACCGTGAGCACATGCTCTGAAAACATAGCATTCAGAGGAAGGTTGAGGACTGAGAGACAAGGTATATCTTTGAGGAAATTCAGATGCTTGTCCTGAGGAGATCAGGAAAACCAGACATGAGTAATGATTGTTGTTTAAATGTGGCATTAATAAATTTTACAATAGCTAAGTCCCCATTTAGTTATTCTATGACACAAATAAAGACAGGACAGTACTATTTACTGTGTTAAGGTACTGGTTTCCCAGATATCTTATAGTGAGAAGACAGAAGCTCAGAAAGTGTAAGCAATGTACATACTTTGTGGAGTCTGGATGTAAACAGAGATCTTGATGCCAAACCTATGGAACTTTGTCTCCATATAATATTGTCTCTTTCGTGATAACTGACTGGCATGTGGCAGATTATTCATGCTATTCTGACAGTTACGGCATTAATATCATCTTATTTTCCCAATCTATTCAAGGATCAGTTTTGTCTTATTTTATTTTGTTTAATTCTAAATTGGAGATGTAGAGAAAAATCACATGAAGTTTGATTTGCCAGTCTCCTAAAAGGAAGAAAACTATAGATTTTTAATATACTTAATTTTTTTTTTCTTTAACAGGTATGTGAGAAAGAGAGCAGTCCCAAATTGGTGGAACTCTTATTGAATAGTGGATCTCGTGAACAAGATGTACGAAAAGCGCTGACGATAAGCATTGGGAAAGGCGACAGCCAGATCATCAGCTTGCTCTTAAGGAGGCTGGCCCTGGACGTGGCCAACAATAGCATTTGCCTTGGAGGGTTTTGTATAGGAAAAGTCGAACCTTCTTGGCTTGGTCCTTTATTTCCAGATAAGACTTCTAATTTAAGGAAACAAACAAGTAAGTAACAAGGAGAATATTTTTGACAGTTCTTATTTTTAATAGTATTTTTTTAAGTCACTAGTCTTTTAGTGGTTATTCATGTCAGTTTGAGGGACCTTAAGCCAAAAATATTGCAAAGGTTTGGATTTTTTTGGCTATGAAATACTTCAAAATGACGCATTTAAGTTCTTTATGAGATAACAAATAGGTACTTATAAAATTAGAGCAAAATAGCGGAAGTTTTTTGAAGAGCTACTTTTAATATAGTCCTTTTTTTATTTTAAAGTAAAGCATCCTTGCTTTTAAAAAAGAAAATATAAAATTATAAAAAAGAAAATAAAAATAACTTATTTTTCCCTTTTAAGTAATTAATATGGATATTTTTCCTAACTTTTTGTATGCTTACATGTACCTATGCATTCAGATGTGTGTAAAAGCATACATACATATTCAGTTGGCATTTTTAACTTAGAATATACTTTATATTTCAATTGGTAATGCATTTTCTTTATATGTTCAAGCTCATATGTATTTTGTACATATTATGTGTATTGATCATAAGTTGCCATCCTCTGACACTGTTTTTGTCTTTTGAGCTCTTTCTTTTTTTTTTTTTTTATTATCATTATACTTTAAGTTCTAGGGTACATGTGCATAACGTGCAGGTTTGTTACATATGTATACATGTGCCATGTTGGTGTGCTGCACCCATCAACTTGTCAGCACCCGTCAACTCGTCATTTACATCAGGTATAACTCCCAGTGCAATCCCTCCCCCCTCCCCCCTCCCCATGATAGGCCCCGGTGTGTGATGTTCCCCTTCCCGAGTCCAAGTGATCTCATTGTTCAGTTCCCACCTATGAGTGAGAACATGCGGTGTTTGGTTTTCTGTTCTTGGGTTTATTAGTTTCTTGTGGCTGCTGTAACAAATAACCACAACCTTGGTGGCTTAAAACAAAAGGGATTTATGATCTCAGTTCTGGAGGGGCCAAAATCACATGCTGCCAAGGCTGTGTTCTCTCCAGGGTTCTAGGGGGGGATTTGTTTTTCACCTCTTCCAGCTTCTGTTGGCTGCTGGCACGCTTTGATTTACAGCTGCATGGCTCTACGCTCTGCCTCTGTGGTCACCGTCTCCTCTGTCTACATCAAATCTCTCTATCTTCCCCTGTCTTCTAAGTCCACATTGAAGGACACTATGATTTCATACAAGGCCCATCCAGATAATCCAGGGTTGCCTCACCCTCTCAAGATCCTTAACTTAGTGACGTCTGCAAAGACCATTTTCTATGTAAGGTAAAATGAGTAATATTGTACATTGGATAATATGCAGATTCCCAGAATTAGGACCTGATATTTCTGTCGGTCATTATTCAGCCTGATACACAGCAGGAATCGGCAAATAAGTAAATGCATTGGGAAAAAATGAAAGCCAGGTCTCTGAATAACAGAGATATAAACATGGAAGGGAAGAAACCTATAATAAACTTTGGGTTGTTGAACTGGAATGGGATCTGCCAGTATGAACACATACACATAATTTTTAATATAGATATACATCTATGTAAATGGGCATGTGTGTGTTTGTGTGTTTGTGTGTGTAGATATACGCACAGACTTGCGTATATTTCTTGTTTACTGGCAGGACCTAGAAACACTGACATTTCAATAGCAATAAAAATACCTAGTACCCAGTTCATGGTTTCTAAATAAGGGCCTCTTTCAAATGAAAGGCTCCTAAAAGAGATGATTGATTCCCAAGGTGGGATAATCAATTTAGAACATGAACCGGAGCCATCTTATTGTGCCAGAAAGTCAGGAAATGCCGAAAACATAGTAAGAACATAGAGATGAAGTTGATGGGATATGTTGGCCAGGGGCACTTTGAACACCAAAATTAATGATGATAGTAATAGTATAGAACTTTTGATTTTTTTGTGTGAGACAGGGTGTTACTCTGTCACCCAGGCTGGAGTGCAGTGGCACCATCTCCGTACATCGCAACCTCTACCTCCTGGGTTCAAGCAATTCTCCTGCCTCAGCCTCCCAAGTAGCTGGGACTAGAGGTACACACAACCATGCTTGGCTAATTTTTGGTGTTTTTAGTACAGACGGGGTTTCACCATGTTGGCCAGATCTTGGGTCTTGAATTCCAGACCTCAGATGATCTGCCTGCCTTGGCCTCCCAAAGTGCTGGGATTACAGGCATGAGCCACTGTGCCAAGCCAGTCATGGTATATAAGTTTTTGAATAAGCAGAATTTCTGCTATAAATAAGGAATTAATAAATAAATAAGGAGAAAATAAAGCTTTTTAATAGTGGAATGCTAACAGGTAAATGTAGAAAGATTACTGATGGAACTGGGAAAATAACTGTTTGGCTAACAAATTAATAATTGAAGAAGACTAGAATCATCAATGCATGTTAAAATTAACAGGTGAATATTTGATGAGAAATAGGATATTTATGTAATTTAAAATTATCTTCCTATAGGATACTTGTTAATTACTACTTCATTAATGAGTACAAAATATTTCCTTAATTATCCTCTTAATGGAGAAACTTGGCAGACAACAATTCTACGCAGGAAATAAAAATGAGCAACTCCCATAATGGGAGAGCTGGTAAAAGTTATTGCTATGATGGAATGCGCTGTCACGACTTCCGTGCTATATACTACATTGGGAAGAATACAACCCTATTTTCCATTTCTGACAATGATGGGAAAACTAAATCTAATTACAAGAAGACATCAGAAAAGTCTGAATGGAGGGATATTCTGCAAAGTACTTGTCCTCTGTTCTTAAAAGTATCAAGGTCATGAAATAGAGAAAGGACTGAAGTTCTTTATTTACGGAAACTAAAGGGATGTGATGACAAAAGGTGATTCATGATCTTGACTTCCATGATCCTGGACCAGAAAAGAAAGGCGCATGTTTATAGCAGGTTTATAGCAGTGCAATTCACTATTGCAAAAACATGGAACCAACACAAATGCCCATCAATCAACGAGTATATATATACACTATATATATACACATACAAAGAAATACACACACACACACACACCCCTACATACATACAATGAAATACTATTTGGCAATAAAAAGGAATGAATTAATGGCATTTGCAGCAACCTGGATGGGATTGGAGACTATTATTCCAAGTGAAGTAACTCAGGAATGGAAAACCAATCATCATATGTTCTCACTCATAGGTGGGAGCTAAGCTATGAGAATGCAAAGGCGTAGGAATGACACAATGGACTTTGGGGACTCAGAGGGAAAGGGTGGGAAGGGGGTGAGGGATAAAAGACCACAAATTTGGTTCAGTGTATACTGCTCAGGTGATGGGTGCACCAAAATCTCACGAATTACCACTAAAGAACTTAACTCATGTAACCAAACACCACTTGTTCTCCAATAACCTATGAAAATAAAAAAAATTTAAAAAGGTTAAATTAAAAAAATCCTGTGCGTAATGAAAATAAAAGAAAAGAAAGAAGGAAGAGAGACTTGTTTATTTTGCTTAATTGTTGGTGTTGCCTATAAAACACACTGGAGGTGCTGGAGGTGAAGTTGTAATGGAGTCTGTTGATTAGACAGAAGTATTGTATCAGTGTTAATTTTTTATTTTGATGGTTGTAGTGTGGCTATGTAAGAAAGTGTATTTCCTTCTTAAATAAGAATAGACATTGAGATATTAGGGGTAATGAAGCATAATTTCTGCAATTTACTCTCAAATGACTCAGAGGGAAAAACAATGCACATAGAGAGTACCTATATTAGAAAGAGAAAAAATGAGAAGGCAGACGGCGTCAACTGTTAACATTTAAGTCATTTGGGTGAAAATGACTCATGCATATTTTTACTATTATAACTTTTCATATGTTTAAAATTGTTTTTTAAAAGGAAAAATAGGAACAAGTTCACAGTTGCTTAGAGTATCACTTGGATTCCAATTCATGCCTGTCTTCCTCCAAAGTCTGTACTGTGAATTTTTTTTATTTAACCTTTTTAATTATTTTTTATTTTCATAGGTTATTGGAGAATAAATGGTGTTTGGTTACGTGAGTAAGTTCTTTAGTGGTGGTTTGTGAGATTTGGGTGCACCCATTACCCGAGCAGTATACATTCCACCAAATTTGTGGTCTTTCAGCTCTCCCACTCTCGCCCAGTAACTGGGGGTGGGACAATATTGGTACTCAGCTTTTGATGTCTTCCTGACATTTATTCAACCTATATTTATGGTGCACATATTTGGCCAATATGTCCCAATAACAGCAATGAATAGAAAGACATCAGTTCCACTCTTAAAAGCTTCTATTCCAGCTGCAGAAGAAAACAAAACAAAACGAAAATCCCTAACCAAAGCACCAAGCAAAGCAAAACAAAACACAAAATAAAAGGAAAATTAAAACATGATAAGAAGATAAAACATCATGAAGCTATTCGTTTTGCTGAAGGTTTGCAGAAGGCGTCTCATAAAAAGTGATGATTAAATTGACTTCTAATTGACACAAAAGACGACTGCAAGAAAATCTGGTCCATCCTCCCTTCTGGCAAGAGGCAGAAGCAAGTGCAGGGACCATGCAGCAGAGCCAAGCTTGGCTACACTCAGAGCACACAGCCCCATGGCAGGCATGGAGAGAGTGCCAGAGAGAGTGGATGGAGGGAGGCAGGATAGGAAGGCACAGCTCACATTGGGCCTTGTGGGTGTTTGGATGTTTTCCTGGTGGAGTTAAGAAGCAATTGGAAGACTTTGAGGAGAGGAGCAACATGATCTGAATTGTTTTTGAAAATCATTCTGAATTCTTTGTAGAAAATAAACTCCATTACATTGGTTAATTCATTGTTCATCTCCAGGTCTCAGTTTCTGCATCACTAAAATGAAAGGGGTGGAGGAGCTGAAGCCTCCTCTCCCTGACAGCACAGATCTTACAGAATGTAATGATCACCTTGAACCTGAAGGCCTCTTCTCCTCCCGGTACTGCCCCCACTTACTCACGGCTGCACCTACACTTCCCTGCCCTTCCAAGATCCTGATCTCTGTGGCTGGGCTCCCTGCAGGTCCAG
Source organism: Rhinopithecus bieti (assembly GCF_001698545.2). Lineage (NCBI taxonomy): Eukaryota > Metazoa > Chordata > Mammalia > Primates > Cercopithecidae > Rhinopithecus > Rhinopithecus bieti. The sequence goes on along the minus strand of NW_016809121.1, from coordinate 18,563 downwards.
CTGAAGACACAGGTGCAGGTTGTCGTGAGCTCAGCCATTGGTTTGTCTTTGGAATAAAGGAAGGAAGTAATGATTGCAGCTCAAAGTGCAGTGGCTTCTTGACCCACAAACAGCCCCCTTCTGGAGTCATCCTAGAGCAGGGTTCCTCTGTCATTTACTGCAAGCTTCATTGGGAAATTCCTTATGATTGCTGCATAAAATATACTGTCTCGGTAACGTTGTTCAGTTATACAAGATGAAGCATTAGGGAAACCCCACGCTCCTACTATAGCCAGATACACTGCCCAAAGAAACAGGAAAGAGAAGCATTAAGTTTCTCATGATGAGATTATTCAGTGGAGAAAGAGGGAGAATCCCCCTCAACCAATTAACAACAAATCTTGCTTCTGATGATGCCCTAGCACTCTTGATACCTCTCAAAGAGAAATTGTTACCATATCACAATGGTACTTTTTTTTTTTTTTTGAGACAGGGTCTGACTCTGTCACCCAGGCTGGAGTGCAGAGGCATGATCATGGCTCACTGCAGCCTCCCCAGCTCAGCAATCCTCCCTCCTCAGCCTCCTGAGTAGCTGGGGCCACAGTTGCCTGCCACCATGCCAAGCTAATTTTTATATTTTTAGTAGAGACAGGTTCTCACTCTTTTGCTCAGGCTGGTTTGGAGCTCCTGAGCTCAAGCAATCCTCCTGTCTCAACCTCCCAAAGTGCTGGGATTATAGGCGTGAGCCACTGTGCCCAGCCAATGGTACCTGTTCTAAACAAGGAAGTTGCTCAATGGTTCAATTCACTAGCCTCTTCTCTCCCTACCTATACTTGCTCTCTGGGCAAACTCATTCTGGAGATGGTTTAGATACAATTGTAAATATAAATAAATAAATTAATAAATAGCACTGAGTTTCCACTTTTGGAAAGATGGAATTGACTTACGTTATTCTTCCCTACAAGTACAACTAAAAACCCTAGACATATCTATTGAAAAAAAAAAAAAAAAAACAAATAAACAACATGAGAAGGCTGTGAAAAGTGGAGAGAAGGTAAACTGACCAAGAACCACAGGACCCAAGAAACAACTTCGTTTTCAGTCACGTGGGTTTTACATTTGCTTCACTGATCCCAGATTTGGAGCTGAAGAAGTAAGCAGCAGTCCACATCTGCTTCTGTGAAAAGATTTCACTCTCAGATGCTCATGTTACCATTCCCCACTTTCTGGGCCTCTTTCTTGTCAGGAGCAGCTTAATTTTAATAGGAAAGAAATGGCAAATCCATGCTCCACAAATCTCAGTGACAACTGACTATTACTCTTGAAGATACAGGCTTTTCTTATATTTGGGTGATAGATGCAGCTCCAAAAGCAATTTAATATCCCTGAACTTGGGATTCACAGATGGGATAAGAGGGTGGGAGATATGGAAGCTTCTATGCTCAGAGCCATTTTTTAATTTACTATGTGTCATAAACCACAAATGCAGAGTGGAGAAGTGTATATTGCTGTGCTATTATATGTATGCATTAATACACATGTGTGTCTAATTGTGTGCAGAGCTCAGTGATTAGAGTTCAATTCCCTGAGTGCAAATCTCAGTTGTATCACTGTCTTAGTCTGTTTTGTGTTGCTACAACAGCATACCTGAGAGTCTGTAATTTATTTTAAAAGTACGTTTATTTAGCTCATGGTTCTGCAGGCTGGGTCATTCAAGGGCATGGCCCTGGCTCTGGTGAGGGCTTTCTTGCTGCCTCACACCTTGGTACAGAAGAGGGTCAAAGACAAAGCAGGCCACCTGGCTTTATAACAACTCTTTCTCCTGGGACCTAGTCCACTTCCATGAGAACTAATCCAGACTCAAAAGAGCTGGGAGGACAGCACCAAGACATTCATGAGGGATCTGCCCTCATAACCCAAACACTTCCCATCACCTTGTGTTGCAACCCTTACCACCATTGCACTCCTCCCTGCGCAGGTCTGTTCCCAGTGCATTTGGTATATACTCCTGAATCACATCAATAAAGAGTATGTGTCTGTTGGCTGTATGAAAGTCTTCTTTTGAGAAGTGTTGTTCATATCCTTTGCCCACTTTTTGATGGGTGTTGTTTTTTTATCTTGTAAATTGTTTGAGTTCTTTGTAGGTTCTGGATATTAGCCCTTTGTCAGATGAGTAGATTGCAAAAATTTTCTCCCATTCTGTAGGTTGCCTGTTCACTCTGATGGTAGTTCTTTTGCTGTGCAGAAGCTCTTTAGTTTAATTAGATCCCATTTGTCAAGTTGGCTTTTGTTGCCATAGTTTGGTGTTTTAGACATGAAGTCCTTTGCCACGCCTATGAAAAAATGCTCATCATCACTGGCCATCAGAGAAATGCAAATCAAAACCACAGTGAGATACCATCTTACACCAGTTAGAATGTCAATCATTAAAAAATCAAAAACAACAGGTGCTGGGGAGATGATGGAGAAAATAGGAACACTTTTACACTGTTAGTGGTACTGTAAAAGGTTAGTTCAACCATTGGTGGAGACAGTGGACGTTCCTCAAGGATCTAGAACTAAAAATAACCATTTGATCCTGCCATCCCATTACTGGGTATATAGGCAAAGGATTATAAATCATGCATGCTATAAGACGCTTGCACACGTATGTTTATTGCAAACTATTCACAATAGCAAAGACTTGGAATCAACCCAAAATGCCATCAGTGACAGATTGGATTAAGAAAATGTGGCACAATCATACCATGGAACACTATGCAGCCATAAAAAAAGGATGAGTTTGTGTCTTTTGATAGGGACATGATGCAGCTGGAAACCGATCATTCTCACAAACTATTACAAGAACTAGAAAACCAAACACCACATTTTTACTCATAGGTGGGAATTGGAACAATGAGATCACTTGGACACAGGAAGGGGAACATCACACACTGGAGCCTATTGTGAGAGAGGGGAGGGGCGAGGGACAGCATTAGGAGATATAATTAATGTAAATGACGAGTTCATGGGTGCAGCACACCAACATGGCACATGAATACATATGTAACAAACCTGCACGTTGTGCACATGTACCCTAGAACTTAAAGTATAATAATAAAGATAAATAAATAAATAAATAAAATAAAAGTAAAAAAATGAAAAATAAAGAGTATGAAGTGATATATTATAGACGTATGTGTTCAGAATTTGTAAAACTCTATTCTGCTATGTACTGATGCTTGTTTATCCACCAGCTGTCAGAGAGGAGTTGGAAGAACAACCTTGATCTGTGGTATTCGTCAATTTCTTTGACGTAAATTCTCCCACAATGGATCATTTCATGCTGCTAATGCTTTACAATTTACTCAGAAATTTAACAATCTGTTGCTTTGAGCAAACACTGGTGGCATTAGCACACCACTGATGTTTTTGCAATAGAGATCTTGTGCTTCTCTATTTTTCCGCACCAGGAATAGTGCTTTTAAGAGCACTCCTGATGGTCTCAGCTCCTTCATTGATTACTTCTGACATTTCAACTGGGGAGAGGTCTGCCTCAATGACCTAGTCCCATCCAACAGCCTCAGGATTAGGATTTGTTTGTGTAAATTGCCCTTCATACATTTTACAGTTAACGTTGAGTTCAGGTTATTTTAAGGGTAATTTTAGTGCACAGAAAAAAAAATTTGAGGCTGTTTTGACTTAAAAGCCTTATTATTCTGTTTACAAAGTTATTGATAAACATACACACTCTATACAAAAATGTTAAGAAGGGTTTAAATAATTCGATTGCGTATCTTTTTGTTTTTTTCAAAACAGTCTTGCTCTGTCCCCAGACTAGGGTACAATGGCGTGATCTCCGCTCACTGCAACCTCTGCCTCCTGGGTTCAGATTCTCCTGCCTCAGCTTCCTGAGTAGCTGGGATTACAGGTGCCTGTCACCATGCCCGGCTAATTTTTGTATTTTTAGTAGAGACAGGATTTCTCCATGTTGGCCAGGCTGATCTTGAACCCCTGACCTCAAGTGATCCACCCACCTCGGCCTCCCAAAGTGCTGGGATTACAGGCATAAGCCACTATGCCTGTCCACGTCTTTAAATATTTTAACCATTTTTGAAATTTCATATATGTAACTCTCATCTTAAACAGTTCACATGCCTTATTAGAAAAGTATCCCAAGTAATTTAATAATCCCAGCTAATAGAGCATATGAAACTCCTAAATATAGAAACCTCAATTTCTCATAACGAATTCAATGATTTTAAACATTTATTTTCAAATTAAAAGGCACATATTCTAAAATTTATTTTTTAATTCCCAGTTTATCTGGCATTGAAAGACAAACCTGTCATATAATATGTGAAATTACCTTAATTACTGCCTTTCACAATCCAACTATTATCAAGTTATTCCTAAACATAACACAAAATATTCTTAAAATGAAAAGTAAATGATTTATAAATTAACGTTGATAAATATAGGATTAATAAAATCATTGTAGGATTTCAAGACCCATTAAGAAAATGATATCAATTGTAACAAATTGTAGTTACAATTCTATGCAAATTTGTTTATTGAGCAGAGATTTTTGGCTGGCAATAGATTTGGAGGTATAAGAAACGTAGCTGTTTTCACCAAATATGCTTATTTGGCCTTTTTCTACAGTTTCTGTATTAGGGGGATACTAAGTCCATTCTTTTCCTATGAAGTCAACTTCACACCCATGCTCCTCACATACAAGCTACATATTAGCTAATTTTAGCAACCAGTTACATTGCTTCCAAACTGATAATATTCAGACTGTTTTTACTACTCAAGTACTCAAGTCTCTCCTATCATGGGCTGATATTTCTACCTTCCCTGCCTGCCTGACTGTGCCGCTTCTTTTGCAGGTATCTGAACAGCATATGCTTGAGGTTTTTTGTTTGTTTGTTTTTGTTTTTGTTTTTTAGAAGGAGTCTCGCTCTATCGCCCAGGCTGGAGTGCAGTGGCGCGATCTCGTCTCACTGCAAGCTCCGCCTCCCGGGTTCACGCCATTCTCCTGCCTCAGCCTCCCGAGTAGCTGGGACTACAGGTGCCCACCACCAAGCCCGGTTAATTTTTTGTATTTTAGTAGAGACGGGGTTTCACCATGTTAGCCAGGATGGTCTCGATCTCCTGACCTCGTGATCCGCCCGCCTCGGCCTCTCCAAGTGCTGGGATTACAGGTGTGAGCCACCGCGCCCGGCCCGGATTGAGGTCTTTATGTTCCCCATGTTTCTGTTGTCGCTGTATTATTGGTGTGAGTCACTGTGGTGACAGCAGCATCCAGGACTTCAATGCCCACCCGTTAGCCACCTGCAGCTGCCCTCCCTAAGAACAGAAACATCCTCCTTGTCGAAAATGAAATGGACACCGTTTAGTCTCTCATTGACTCTGTTGTTGATCATCTCTATTTGAAAGTAGGATCTATTGCAGTGCACTCTCCTGGTCTTCCTTCGTTCTTTTCTGAATATGCACCTTGCACATGTGTAGTGTTTATTGTACCTGTGTGGGGTTTTATTACTTCATTATTAGTTTTTCTTTAAAGTTTGGTCTCTGTAGAGACTGTCAAAGATTGCCACTGTTGACTCTATTTCAAGTCATCATGACCGAGTATTGGGAAACATTTTCATGCAATAATTACACCTCAGATAACCCTTATTGGCTATGGTACTGCCACTGTGCGAAGCTTGTATGGGTTTAAAAAAAAATGTTCAAATGGGCATTTTAGGGCATAAAGAGGAAGGTCACAATAATTTCTACCTGACTTAATTTAGTATATTTAGATATCTAAAGGACACAATTTTAAAACTATTTACAAATTTTAAACATTCAATATAATTCCATAAATTTCATTTAACAAAGTGAATGACCTTAAAAAACTAGAATAGCCACGGATGTCTACATATTAATAGATATTAAACAATAGATTGAGTACCAGAAACTTCTCATAACTTCTTGTTATTAAATTTGTACCATAGGAATCTGGATCTTGATGGAGGAAGAGGCATAAGGGCACAGATAACAGATGGTTGACTTCCTCCCTGTTCTTCTGAATCCATGTGCTTTCCTTTGGTGATCCCAAACAATCCTTTATCTTTGTAATGATGAGTGTCAAATAATTACTCTCAGGCTTAACTTATCCCTCTGTGCAAATGTATGTCACTAGATATATCCGAGACTCACCCATTTGAATATATGTAGGTGACTCGAAATTTATAAAAACACAAAAGGTCTCATCATTTTCCTCCTGAATTTGCTTCTATTTATGTGTCTTTGTCTTGGACAGACGTGTAACCCACCATTCACCTTTCACCCAATGAGAGTTCTGAAATCATTCTTTTGTCTTTCCAACTCTGAAACCAGTCAATCAAGGCATGCCTACCAGTCTCCAAACATTTCTCCAATTGATCCTATTTATTCCTCCATCAGCAAAACTATCCCATTTTTCTCCTTAATCAACTCTACCTCAACTAGAGGAATAAACACACAACACTTTGGCTTGCCTCAAATATTGTCTCGTTACCATTCATTCTCCATAGTGCAGCCACAATGCTCTTACAAAACATCAATCAGTGCATTTTCACTCTCTTAGTTGAGTAACCTGCTATTCTGACAAAACATCCTAGAGTCTAAATATGTTAGCCAAGGGTCTCCATACAGAGAGTTAGGGCAATGTAAGGCTTAAGAATGCAACCTTCAGTTGCCGAGGTCCTACTTCTAGGATTTCCAACTTAGTTGGTCTGGGAGGGGCTGAAGCACATATATACTCTTTTACATAGTGATAATGAACAGTCAGGTTGAGAAAATTAATCAAGTGTCAGCCTGCTTGGATATGATGATAATATTTAGCTGAATGTATTCTAATATTTAGCACATTTCACAGCTGTGTGAAATTACCTATATCCCTGTTTCTTCCGTTGAATGGGCACGTAATAACTGTACCTTCATTGTATAATTTCTTTGCAAATAGAATGAATCCAAAGCCCTGAAACCTAGTAAGTGCTAATTAAGTGAAAACCACTGATATTATTTATACAACTTTATTTGCAGTTACTGTGTTATATTTCATGTGCCGGAAACTTATAGTTTCACACAGAATGTTATTTCTTGCTCATTCTATTAATTGTACCTGGGATTAGAAACTCTGGATTTCTGTATTAGTCAGCATTCTCCAGAGGAGCAGAACTAATAGGATATATGTAATAAAAAAGGGAGCTTATTAGGGAGAATTGGCTAACATGATCCCAAGGCCAAGTCCCATGACAGGTTGCCTGTAGACTCAGAAAGAAGGAAGTCTATAGTGGCTCAGTCCCAGTGCAAAACTCTCAAAAGCAAGGAAGCCAACAGTGCAGCTTTCAGTCTGTGGCAGAAGGCCTGAGAGCCCCCGGCAAACATTGGTGTAAGGCCAAGAATACAAAGGCTAAAGAACCTGGAGTCTGATGTCCAAGAGCAGGAGGAGCAGAAGGAAGCATCCAGCATGGGAGAAAGATGAAAGCCAGAAAACCCAGCAAGCAAGGTCCTCCCACCTTCTTCCGCCTGCTTTGTTCCAGCCGTGCAGCATGGATGGTGCCCACTCACGCTGAGGGAGGGTCTTCCTCTCCCAGTCCACTGACTCAAATGTCAGTCTCCTCTGGCAACACCCTTCCAGACACACCCAGGAAACAGCACTTTCCCAGCCATCCAGGCATCCTTCAATCCAATCAAGTTAACACCTAATATTCAATCATCACAGCTTCCTTCCTTTCACTTATCAATCATCTCCCTCTCGATGTGTACCCAGGATCCTTTCTTGTCTCTATCTTGACTGAATTTTGTGACTGATATTGATCTTTCCACACAGTTTAATAATAATGTATCTAGATGTATATTTGTCTCTCTAAAATTTTAGCATATTTACAATTAAAAAGTAAATACTGGATTGTGTCTTATGCATGTCTATATCTCCATCCCTTATCTACGGTAATGTAAGATGCAAAATACGCACTCTTTAACTCTTATGATTTTCCTGGGCTCTTAGATAAAACCATGTAAGTCAATATGTCATCCTACCAGATGAGAAAACAGGCTTAAAATGGCACACACATTATATCATTAATATTCATTAGAAATAGGACCAGAGAAGAAAGCTGTGTTTCAGAATAAAATCTCTTATAAAATATTAACTATAAATAATTGGTAAACTAAGTCAATAAATAAATCAGGAGAACAAAAGCAACAAACAATTGTACATTTTACAAAAATGATTCTACGTGTATAATGACAGCAGGCTTTCAGAATTCAGAACTAATTTCACAAAGCAGATGAGGCTCTATTAAAAAGTGATCAGTCATTATGCCAAGTAGTATTTAAATCCCAGCTACCCAGAATTTTGTGATGAAATTTTTTTAAAAAAAGAATCATGTGTTGCCTCAAAGTAGGCAAAATAATAACTTGAAAGAATACTTTTTTTTCTAGGTCTCACCAAAAGAGAAATAAAATAAGAAAATAATCTTGTAAAGTTATGATTTTAGCCTGACTTTGAGGAGTTTCCTATATTGTAGATACTTAAGGAAACAAATAAATAAATACTGAAAGAAAGAAGGAAAGTAAGAAATGCTATTAGAAATTTATCAAGACCCTGCTTTAACACAGTTGGCAAGTGAGAACAGATAAACCAACATTTTAGACATTTTTAGCATAGCATAGCACCTTACGTGACAAAACCCATATCCAGTCCTTATTAGCCATGTGGCCTTGGGCAACTTTCCTAGAAGTTATAACTTTTTAAATCATTTTTTAAAATGGTGATGATAATAACTATTTTCTAAGGTTGATATGGAAAAAAATCAGATACTATATATATAAAAAAACAACAACAACAACAACTTTGCCAAGTCCATGGCATATGGAGAGAGCTGAATCAACCTTTTTCAAATGAAAACTCACATATAACTGAAACTGTATTCATGGATCAAACTTTCTTCTTTATAACTGGTGTCATAACAGCTATTTCTTTGCCTTCAGCTTCTTTAAAGTAAGATTGGGATTGATACCTGAATAAATATGAATGACAATTTTTTGATCAAAAAAGAATGATTATATAATCCATGATTAAATCATACTAAATATTTAAAAGCACTTATTTCCCCAGTGGGTAGCTTCCTACATTATGAATGAAGAGGATTTCTCTTTTTCTGACTCACAGTGTTTTAAAGTTGAACCTTCACAAAACCAAGGTATTTTTACATGTGACTTTGACCCACACAAATATTCCTCCAAGGGTTAGATAGAGTATCAAGATTAGAAACACACGATTCCAATTATTGAAATTTTCCTTTCTCTTTCCCTATATCCAAGCTTAAAGGTTATAGTTTTCAAACAAACAATGAGAGGAACGGCCTTCCCTTAGTAGACACAGGGAATGTATCACCGTTAAAGTCTGTGCTGCTAGGATTAGACATAGGCAAGCGACGAAATGAAACCAAGGGCTGCTGTCTGCATATTGCTTCAGGTCAGCTGCTGAAGATTTTTGTTTGTTGCATTTTGTTTGTATTTGAAGGTCCACAGTCCCTTTGAGTAACCGGCTCCTAAGGCTCCGGCTGACACGCTCAGGTTGCGAAAGTTGGTGGAAAACTAAAGCGGTATTAGAACGACGGATGAGGAGGCTGTTGCGTTTAAGGGTGAAACGATGGCCACGGGCATCCATGGACACCCCTGAAGCGAAGAAAGTGGCTTTGCTCTGTGGAGGAGGAGAGCAGCAGGGCCTGGAAAGGGGAGTTTGCCTCCGCTTCCTCCTGGGAGGTTCCTCAATCCCTCCGTAAATACAGGGCTGTGGCATGCAAACACTCACGCAGGTGTGGTTCCGTTTCTGCCAGCTGAGAGAGGGCCACGTGAAACAAGACAAAACATAAAAACAGAACAAAACATAAAAACAGAACAAAATGAGAAAACCAAGGACAACCAATCAGAGGTCTGGGACCCAAAAGATGTGGCCTGGTTGGATATTTAAATGATGTCACACAGTGGACAGAAGAAGATCGCCCCTGGGGTGGAGAAAGCGGGCGGTCAATGTCAAAATTAGGGTTAAAAGATTGAAAAATATTTTCTTCTCTTTTTTAAGCCATAACAGAGAATGAACAAAATAATTAGTGATAGAGATACTAAACTCTACATGGTGTTTTCTTTCTTCTTTTCTTTCTTTCTCTCTCTCTCTTTCTTTCTTTCTTTCTTTCTTTCTTTCTTTCTTTCTTTCTTTCTTTCTTTCTTTCTTTTCTTTCTTTCTTTCTCTCTCTCTCTTTC
>NW_016809121.1:2999-7194 GCF_001698545.2 Rhinopithecus bieti | reverse complement strand
AAAAAAAAAAAAAAAAGAGAGAAATGAGTATATAAACCAATACCTTTCTTGCTGTGCTTCAGTTACATTTTCATCATTGCTTCAAACCAAAAGAGCCTCCAGTGATATCGTTTATTTTCTTTCATCCCCCAAACTGCATGTCTTAATGATTTGAACATAAATGACTCTTCTCATGGTTTATTTAGTTAAACAACACTTTCCTTGCGGATGAACTCCTCATACAACTTGGAAATAATGCAGCGTATTACAAATATCTTAATGCTGAATCAAAGTGTTTCATGAGTCTTAACAGAGCCAAGGGACAGCTAAGAGTCTGAATTCCACGCGAGAGCCAGGCGCAAAGTCAAGGCCATGGCAGGGACCTCCCTGGAAGCCGCTGGGCCTGCATCGAGGTTGCGAACACATTTCTGGGAATTCAAATTAATTACCTAGTGTTTCTTTTCCGGGAGCAGCATGCTAAGTGAGGGGCAAATGCTCATGGAAGCTGCAGGCCTAAGAAGCAAAGGAAGATAAACCTGAACTTTTTCTCTCCTCACATGTTGAGCCACAGGACCTGGAGATCACTGATGATTTTGATTAGGACAAAGGTGTTGTGGAGCCTTCACAGTATAACCCGAACAGTCACTCCTGTGATGAAGAAATGAAGACCTTGTATGTTTTTTCTCTTTACCTCATGGCCCAACTCCTCCACCTTTGTTGCCAGCACTTGTGGTGTATGTGTCTGCATAAATGTGTGCATGTGCCTATGTGCGTGTGTTTCAATGCATGTATGTGTGTATGTATGTGTTTGTGTTTTTGTGTCTGTGTGAATATGTTTGTAAGTGTGCGTGTGTGTCGATGTTTGTGGGTGTGTATATGTGTGTGTGTTTCTGTGTCTGTGTGTGTTTGTGTGTGTGTTTCTGTGTCTGTGTATATGTTTGTAGATGTGTGCATATGTGTGTGTGCCTGTGTATATGTGTATGTGTATTTGCATAGGTGCATGTATGTCTGTGTGTGTTTGCATGTGTGTGAGTGTATGTGTGTGTGAGTGTGTTTGTGTGAATGCATGTTTATCTTTCTGGTGTGAAGAATCAAAAGAAGCTGTTCCTCCTCTGCCTTACTGGGCATTTGGTGTTTCAGAACCAAAAGCATTTGAGCTATTTAACCACCATAGCACTTTACCCCATCAATCAGTGGAGTATGGCAGTTCTTTGATGATGAGATGAAAGAAAGCAAAGACGAGAGAGAGAGAGAGAGAGCAAGGTAAGCCAGCAAACTTTCCTCAAGCCAGGGCATTTCCTCAGCGAGAAGATAGAAGAAAGGCAAATGCTTATCCATTAGCACATCACTCACCCAGAATTGAGGCAGGACAAGGAAACATGAAAAAAATAGAAACATGCAGGATATTAAAAAGCTTTTCTAAGTTGGATATTCTTTCCTGTTCAGAAGTTAGCTTTTGAGAAGGAAAGAGGTGGATTCATGCTGAAAAGAATGGTTATGGAGCGCAGCAGGGTGCTTCTACCTCAGATCCCATTGGGATGGATTCTGAAGGCACTGGGGAGGTGCCAGGCTGCCTCTGCTGTGATGCTCCTTTAGGTCCCGCTGTTTGTATTTGAACCAGGAACTAATTTAGCTGATATATTTATTTAGGCAGTGTTCTGTCATCATTGCCCACAAGATCCTCAAGTCAAGCCATACACGGAATCCCCTTATGGACACAAGAGAGTCTCAGCTCAGCCCAATTTCTCATTTTTTTTTTTTTCTGTGTACATTTAGCAGGTCTATCTTCTGGGACTCTCTCTGTAGGACTTTACCACTCTCATTAACAATAACAAATCCTGATTAAGTTCCTACAACTTGTGAGGTCTACAGGGAAACGAAGCACAGAGGGCCTAATGGAGAATTCAGGCCACCATATTCTGGCTGCCACCACCGTTCGGGTTTCTGAGAAGGTCCCTCCTAAATCTCACCCATCTTCTCCATCGGGTCCTAAACAAACAGAGACATGATAGATGACAATTAAAGGTTAAATTATCAGCTTTATTACTGATAGAGAACAAATTGCATATCATGGCTGTGGGTGTGTTAGCTAAGTGGACTTTCTCATTCTGAACTGCAGAACCTGGCTAACCATCTCACCAGGGCTCAGGGATTGCTAAACCAGAGGAAGCCTGCTAGGTGTGGCACAGTGTATTAGATCCCTATTACTCCTGCAGGAGATTGACATGAATGTAGTGGCTACAAACAACACAAATTTATCTGAAAGGGCATTAGTGACAGAAGTAGGCAAACGGCACATGGTAGACAAAAGGCAAGCTCAACAACTAAAAGTCGAAGTCCTGTTCTTGGAGTTACAGTCTGTTTATGGCACCAGGATACTGTATACTGCAATGACGAGTTCTGTGTCGCAGTGATAGCTGACTGCCTTGTGTTCAGAGTCTACTTGCCCAGTAAGACCACCAGAAAATATTATTAGGTTGGTGCAAAAGCAATTGTGGTTTTTGCCACAAACCTAATATATTCCTAATATATTGATCAACCAAAGATGAATGGATTAAGCTTAAACTTACTGAATCAAGGAGGCCTTGAGAGAATCTTAGCAATGTTTCAAAAGGGGGCAGGCAAAATAGAATATTTGTATCATATGGGTGCCTGGGTTCAATTTATCTAAGATGGGGCTTTCGAAGTTAGAACTGGTTGAATTTTGAATCATTTTTGACATAATAATTTAGGACTGGTGGACACAGCCAGGTGAGAGTATTCATTAGTAAACTATTGGCTGATAAAAGAACTGTTTACTCAGGTGAGCAAACTAATGTCCTGAGTAAATTGATTTACAAAATATTCTGACATATTCAATAGTATTTTATTGGTTATACGGTCTTATTTTCTGGGACAATACATTTCTTAAAAAAAAGTGGTTACATCATATTGATACAGGTGGTTTCATTTCCTACCTAGAATAAAGCCTGATTCATATTCTTACTGTCTAAGAGGCCTTAAGCAAGTCCTATCATCTTTCTAAGATTCAGTCTCTTCAGATATAAAATGGGGATTAGAAAAGTGTCTATCTTATGCGGCAATTCTGAGGATCAAATGAGATAATCTATATAAAACCCTCAGAAGAGTTTCTGCAAAAATAGAATTCAATACATAATAACAATACTGATAACACTCAAGAGTCAGGGAATGATTTGAGAATACCTTGAATGCGAAAGCAACAGGCACCAATCAACAGATGCTCACTCTGTGAATAGGCGCCATTCTGCGTAAGAAAAAAATACTGCAGCACATTTTTAGAATCAGTAGAGAAAAAATATTCTTTCAGCATCTTGAACTGGACTAACTCTTTTCAATCATATTACTGTGGGATACCAATGAGCCACAGGCCCTTTAAGAGGTATGATATCCAATTTTGATTATACAATTTACATTACATTGTATCTTTATGTTGCCAGCAAGAATTGCAAACTCACGTGCCCCAAATGATCAGACTTAGCCAGTTGCTGATACATGGCAATGCAAAGCTAATATTGTCAGAATTCTAATTATCAACAATAAGCAAAATCCACATTGTATTATTAAATCACTCAATGGAAAAGGAGTTTAATGCTATGCAGGGCAAACACAATATTATGGAAGGATTATCTAGTTATCAGTATGACAATGTGTGAGACTGTCTGCATACTGATGTCCATCAGCAACACTAAACATTGAGCTCAGTGCATTTTGGGGTATAGTTTAAAGAATGTTATCATTGACCCAGAAGGAGTGATAAAGGGCATTGATGAAAATTAAGCTAGTGCCATAGTGAAGTATGTCTCTACTGGGGAATTGGAATCTTTTGCTCCTAGATACAATGACAACAAATTCAGGGGAATGATATGACATAGTCAAACAGAAACTCAGGGATGAAGAGGGGCTAAGCCAAGTAGGTATGAATATTTCTATAGATTCTGTAAGACATTGTTTTCCTGTGGTAAGGTTCCCGGTGTAATTGTTGTTGCTTTGTTTTACATTATTTCTAATTTTCCATGGCGACTCAAAGGTAAGAATGAGGTTAGTTAAATTTCAACACACACATTGAAATATAATGCAATATGGTTTACTTTCTGCGACATAATTATAGGTATACAAATACTGTCAACTCCTTGAGTCTAGTCATATTAGTTTGACGTTTTCTAGTGAAAAAAAAAATCGTGTGTATAATTTCATT
>NW_016809121.1:0-2589 GCF_001698545.2 Rhinopithecus bieti | reverse complement strand
AAAAAAAAAAAAACCCTTATAAACAGAATTCCAAGTGTGAGGCCCTCTGTGATGAGAGGCATGGACAAAATGGGCGTGGTCCTCACTTTGATAAAGTCAAGTTCATTTGCGGTCATAAGCTTAAATTTGCAAGAAATCCAAACCCAACATTGACAGAAAAAAAAGACCTCTGAAGTCCTCTTAGACCCTTTCTTCCACTTATTAAGAGTGCCTTCTCCAAGCACGCTGCTTGGCCAAATTCACCCTCTCTGTACCCCTGAACACACAAAGCACCCTTTATTCTGTGTCTTTTTTTTTTTTGAGATGGAGTCTCGCTCTGTCGCCCAGGCTGGAGTGCAGTGGCCGGATCTCAGCTCACTGCAAGCTCCGCCTCCTGGATTCACACCATTCTCCTGCCTCAGCCTCCCAAGTAGCTGGGGCTACAGGCGCCCGCCACCACGCCCAGCTAGTTTTTTGTATTTTTTAGTAGAGACGGAGTTTCACCGTGTTAGCCAGGATGGTCTCGATCTCCTGACCTCGTGATCTGCCCACCTTGGCCTCCCAAAGTGCTGGGATTACAGGCTTGAGCCACCGCGCCTGGCCTGTTCTGTGTCTTCTTCTAGCTGAGAAGAATACATTTTCCTGGGAAGAAAAAAAAAAAAATCACATCCCAATAGCAGTATCCTTTTCAGAAGATATGTGATTAACCAAAATATAAAAATACAAGGTTTTGGTCAGGAGCAGTGGCTCACGCATATAATCCCAGCAGTTTGGGAGGCCGAGGCGGGTGGATCACTCGAGGTCAGGAGTTTGAGACCAGCCTGACCAACATGGTGAAACCCCATCTCTACTAAAAATAATAATAATAATAAAATAAATAAATTAACCGTGTGTGGTGGTGCAGCCTGTAATCCCAGCTACTTGGGGAGCTGAGGCAGAAGAATTGCTTGAACCCAGGAGGTGGGGGTTGCAGTGAGTCTAGATCATTCCACTGCACTCCAGCCTCAGCAACAAGAGCAAAACTCCATCAAAAAACAAAAAAACAAAAAACAAGGTTTTTATTTGACCCAGAAGAGCATTCATTCCTGACTTTTGTTTTTTATTTCCCAGAATAAAAAACAGTATTGTAAGACATTCTGGTCAGAGTTCTTGGCTTTTGAAACTACACTTGCCTGTTTCTTGACTAATTTTTTTTTCTCAGAGCAGTAGAATCACACCACACATCTCTTTAGTTAACACTATCTCAACTACATGCATGGCTAGCTAGAGAGAGAGAGAGAATAACATCACAACATTACTGGAGCCTAGGATTCTGTTTATATTCTTGTCCACTTGAATTTGTCCCTGTGGGAAGCTAAGGCATGAGATGAGAGAAGTCAATAGGTAGTTTTCTCCATTGCTCTCAGTTCCCCAGGATTCTCCTGGTGGGAGCATCTCTCTACACTACCTGTAGTTCCAATGTTTGAAGATACGCATCTCCCACCTTGGAAAGAGCATGTTGTCTAGACACATCAACAACATCAACTGAAATGGAAGTAACCAACAGTTGTCTGCTTCTATCCCTGCTCAGCTGCTTTACTGAGCAATTTTGAATTTTGTTCTTTTGTGAACTTTTATTTTACTTTAATTTTAATTTTATTTTCATAGGTTTTAGTGAACAGGCAGTGTTTGATTACATGAATAAGTTCTTTAGTGGTAATTTGTGAATTTTGGTGCACCCATCACCCAAGCAGTAAACACTGAACCCAGTTTGTGGTCTTTTATCCCTCACCCGCTTCCAACCCTTTCGCCCTAAGTCCTCAAAGTTCATTGTGTCATTTTTATGCCTTTGCATCCTCATAGCTTAGCTCCCACTTATGAGTGAGAACATACAATGTTTGATTTTCCATTCCTGAGTTACTTCATTTAGAATAACAGTCTCCAGTCCCATCCAGGTTGCTGTGAATGCCATTAATTCATTGCTTTTTAAGGCTGAGTAGTATTCCATAGTATGTATGTATGTATGTATGTGTGTGTGTGTATATATATATATATATATGTATATATATATATATATGACAGTTTATTTATCCCCTCATTGATTGTTGGGCATTTGGGTTGGTTTTACATTTTTGCAATTGTGAATTGTGCTTTACATGTATCTTTTTCATAAAATGACTTCTTTTCCTCTGGGTAGATACTCAGCAGTGGGATTGCTGGATCAAATGGTAGTTCTACTTTTAGTTCTTTAAGGAATCTCCACACTGGTTTCCATCGTGGCTGTACTAGTTTGCATTCCCACCAGCAGCATAGAAGTGTTCCCTTTCACCACATCCATGTCAACATCTACTATTGTTTTATTTTTTATTATTATGGCCATTCTTGCAAGAGTAAGGTGGATCACATCAATGGCATCAATTGAAATGAAAGCAATCAACAGTCCTGTGCTCAGATGGTTTACTGAGCAGTTTTGAGTATGGTTCTTTTGTGAACTTTTTAATCCAAACCCAGAAAAATATGTGACTTTTCTGATTCTTCTGCTGTGTCCAGATCTCATTTGGTACATTTCTTCCATGAGGAATAAACATCCTTAAACAGATTTCTCAGTATTGTATTAGGGTTCTTTCTTTT
>NW_016809120.1:3904-7391 GCF_001698545.2 Rhinopithecus bieti | reverse complement strand
TCATTAAAAAAAAGAAAGAAAATGTGTCTCCCCTAAGACAGGTACAGGACTATTTTGCAATAAATTATGGAAGCTCCAAGAATTTTCCACATTTATTCTCACCATGCAGATGCTTCTTGTGTTGATTAATCCTGCAATACTGGCAGTTCTGGATTCAACATATTTCATTTTGATTATTTTTCAAAGTTCATTGTATAAGAAGGAAAATCAAAGAACAACAAAAATGCATAATGTGGCCAGGTGCGGTGACTCACGCCTGTAATCCCAGCACTTTGAGAGGCCAAGGTGGATGTTCACTTGAGGTCAGGAGTTCCAGACCAGTCTGGCCAACATGATGAAACCCCATCTCTATTAAAAATACAAAAATTAGCCGGGTGTGGTGGCACGTGCCTGTAATTCCAGTTACCTGGGAGGCTGAGGCAGAAGAATTGCTTGAACCTGAGAGGCAGACGTTGCAGTGAGCCTGGGTGTATGTGTTGAAACTCAATCCCCATAGTGGTGGTATGAAGAGGTACAGTCTTTGGAGAAGCAATCAAGTCATGATGACTCTGCTCTCATAAATGGGTTCATTCCCTTCTAAGAGAGGCTTCAGAGAAATCACCCCCTTTAACCTTCTACTTCCCACCTGATGAAGACACAGCACTCACCACCCCAGAAGATGTGCCAACAAGGCTCCATCTCAGAAACTAGAACAGCCCTTGCCTGACACCAAACCTGCTGACACCTTGATCTTGGAGTTCCAGCCTCCAGAACTGAGAGGAATAAATGTCTGCTCTTCCTAAGTTACCCAGTCTCTGGTATTTCATTATAGCAGCACAAATGGAATAAGACAGCTTTTCTTCTGTCATTCTCTGAGGGCAAAAGTTCCTCAGGTGATGAAGAAGAGCCAGTCTCATGAACAGGAGTGAGCATTGAGGAGAAGGAACTAATAAGAGACTGTTGAGAGTGTCTGCCTCCCCAAGTCACCCAAAAGCACAGGCTCACTGTGCACTGGTTACTAACTTGGGTATTTAAGTTTGGGAAGACAGAACTCCCACACACCTAAGTCACATGGATCAGGCTTGTTACTTGCAGATAGCAAAGGACAACAGAAACCTAGGGCTCAGGGGTGGTTGGTCCCCCATGGCTCAGGAAGGTTGCTCAGGGTGGACACAGTCTCTTCTGCGTGTGCCCTAATTTGCACTACAGGTGAGGGACCCAAGAATGCAGCCTACCCTGGGTTTCATACCCTGGGGTAACAGGAACCACTAGGCTAAAGTGGTCAAGGAGATCCTGTTTCTACAGGGAAATGGAACAGAGTCCAGGCTGTTCTAGCCAGTTCCCATTGCATTCCTAACACATCTTACAGTTATTCTTGTTGAAAAGTGCAAGAGAGAAAGTGGGAAGAACCAGGTTGACCCAAGGCCACTGAGAGAACTTTCCTGCACTCATCTTCTCCTCCTGAGTCATCCTCAGGAATAACATCCAACCTGGAAGACAGTCTGCTGTTGGAAATTAAAAGCAAGGCAACGAATGGTAGGGCCAAGTCAGCAGACATGCAAGAGGGAAGATGTGGATAGGCCTTGGAGAGCAGTTCAAATAACAAGGTAGGATTAACTCACTCCAATGGCAGGTTTTTCTCTTTCCTCTTTATTCAGCAGAATAGGAGGGATTTCATCAAAGTTGATGTACTCCTTTACATATTCCTTGAGCTCCAGGAAGCTTTGCTTAACAGTTACAACCTACATACTGAAGCATGAAGATGAATTGTTCTTAATAAACCTGCATCTGAGATAATTTAACAATCTGGCTTTCAGTCATTGTACAATTATTTTTAGGACTTATTGGGACTTAATTCTGAATAAACATGTTCTAGAATATATATACATGTATCACAGAGCAACCCTCTTTACAATAATACTTCAGCTAAAATTAAGTGGAACTAAATACCTGATTTATTTTTAGAGAATCTATTTATCTTCTGCACTCCATCTCTTTCCAAAATGATTTAAGATTATTCTTTAGCAGGTGAATATCCAAATCTGTTCATGAAGATGTTTTAAATACATTAACTCCTTGTAAGTTTTTATTTCCTGAAGGTAGCATTATTAATGCTCTTCCTTGAGTCAAACTGAATGTCACCTAACAGCACATTGTATGAGAAGTGGGTGAGAAAAAAGGCAAGGAAAAAAAAATCAGTGAGTATGTTTTCACATTGCAGAATTTAAATTTACATTTGCTGTTCCCTTAGAAAGTCAAAATCCTTTGGGGAAATTTCTGCCATTTCCAACTGGACTAAGAAGAATCAAGGAAAATAGATTTGTCCTCCACTTGGAGTCGTGTTTTCTTTTTTTATTTCTTTTTAAGTTTTTTTGAGACGAGGTCTCACTATGTTGCCCAGGCTAAAGTGCAATGGTACAATCATAGCACACTGAAGCCTTACATTCCTGGGCTCAAGCAATCCTCCCACCTCAGCCTCCTGAGTAGCTGGGACCACAGGCATGTGCTACTGCACCTGATAGTTGTTTAACTTTTTGTAGAGATTGCATCTTGCTCTTTTGCCCAGGCTGGTCTTGAACTCCTGGCCTCAAGTGAACCTCCTGCCTTGGTCTCTCAAAGTACTGATGGAGTCGTATTTTCAAGAAGATGCCACCATTAGCCTTGAGGGACACGCAGTTTGCATAAAGAAAATGAAACCCAAAGGTTAAGGTGAAACTCAGGACATGGCCAGTAACCAGTCAAATTTCCCCGTATCTCCATCTTCCTCCTATGATGCTATACTGCTCAGAATAGGGGACATGATTCTTTATATTAGGGAAACAAAGGTGGGATCCATGAAGTTCTCTGGGAGAGACCTGGGTGAGACAATCTAAGCTCAGTGACTAGAGAAGAGAAATTGAGTACCCTGAGGAGGCACTGAATGCTATCTCTTTCTACAGCTAATTTTAAACATGGAGAACCTTAAAACCACATTAAGACAACTCCATCTCCCTTTGCTTCTGTCCTCAGTCACTTTAAAAACACCAGTTGAAGTACATTGCCCAAGGTCATATAGCCAAGGACTGTTAGACTCAGGGGTTGGACTCTGTATGTATATAACTTCAAAGTCTGTTCCTTTTTATTGCTCCATAATCTTTCCCCAGCTGCCAATGACCAGATATTGTTGAGAATCTAACAATAATAAGGGAAGAATGAGGAAGAGGCTGCGCCTGTGGAATCTGAAGAGGCTTGAAAGAGAGGGAAAGATACCAAAACGAACTCACTTACTTGATGAGGTTGCTGCTTGGGTTTGCATGTCCGTCCTCTCCAAACATGTTGAAATGTAATCCCTAGTGTCAGAGGTGGGGTGGAATGGGAGGTGTTGGAGTCATGGAGGTGGATCCCTGGTGAATAGATTAATACCTCCGAGGGGGTGAGTAAATTCTTTATTAGTTCCTGCAAGTGCTGGTTGTTAAAAAGGACCTGATACTGCCCCATCTCTCTCTCTCTCTCTCTCTCTCTCTCTCTC
>NW_016809120.1:0-1553 GCF_001698545.2 Rhinopithecus bieti | reverse complement strand
TTAGCAAAAGAAATGCTAAATACTGATATTTTGATACAAAACAAAGTTCAACACGAATTCTGTACTTTTCTTCATATAGTAATTGAGATACAGGGTTTGGAATTATTTAATTTTGAGCTTCCTTTCCTATTCAGGCATTTAACAGGTAGGTGACTTTATATTACTTGCTTGAGTTCTCTGGGCTTTGGTTTTCTTAGTTACAAAGTGGAAAAAATAATACCAACTTGACAGAGTTGTGCTAACAAGTTAGATAATGTGTACAAAGCTCTTAAAACAAGGAACTTCCAGTAACATAATGTTCACACACACACACACACACACACACACACACACAGAGTAATACTTCGGTCTGGCAAAGCAACCAAATTTTATTGCAAATTGTATAAGACAATCTGAATTGTTTATAATTCTCAGGGATAATTCTCACATTGGGCTTTGGAAAATGTGTCCAGCCCTGAGCATTGCAAGAAGTTTCCCTTAACTGGGAGGCAGTCTAAACATCTATTTATGTAAGAATCTCTTGTCATCTGCTGATTCAAACAATCGAAGCATTTATCCAAATATTATAGTTTTTTTGCAATGGTGTGAACAGTCTATACAGTTGTCACGGAATTCCAATCAGCTGCTCTACACCAAGGAGTCAGCCCTCCAGGAATCCTTGTTGCATGAATGAATTGACAGGCGTAGAAAAATGTTCCCCTGAATCTTCTTACAGATTCAGCAGCATTGGAGTGGGAAGAAAACTGAACATATAAACCGAAAACTGGTTTGTATCTAAGTCCACCCTTTTCTCACTAAGTCATCTTAGGTGCTCCATTCAACTCTGCATCCACATCCTCTCATGCTGGTTTTAACTATTAGCCCAGCAAGACACTTCCACTGCTTTGGGGCACTAATAAAGGTTGTCACAACTTTTAGGAAGGGGATAGTAGATGTCGATTAAATTATACTTATGACCAATGTCAACATCATAGTCAATGCCACCTTCAGATTTTGAGAGTGGGTAGTATAATAAGGAGTTTATTATTCCTATTCTGGAATGAGGCTTTGTACGGTCACATTCTGGCTTTGCCCATTGCTGGCTCCGGAGCCGCATTATTTAACTTCCCTGTACCTCAGTCTTCCAATCTGTAAAATGGAAGTGATAATATCATTGACCTAAAAAGTTCTTATGAAGATAAAATTAACTGCTGTATGAGAAGTGCTTAGAGCAAGGATCAGCACATATTAAACACTCAAGAATCATTGAAGTAAGCAATGTTCTTGAGTGTTCCATATGTGCCAGTCATTGTTGAATGTAATTATTTTGCCACACTTTGCTGAATTGCTCACTACAATTACTTAGAATGGAGGTGTGTGGCAGAGAAAAACAGGTGAGTCACTACAGCTGTGGGTAGACACAGGGGCCGTGCAGGTTACTATTTGGAATAATACAACTCTTTGTTCTTTCGTGGTATGAGTATTAGTTTTCTAAAGCTGCTATTAGGTTGGTGCAAAAGCACTTGCAGTTTTTGCCATTAAAATTAACAAAAATAAATTGCACCAACCTAATA
>NW_016809119.1:482447-484959 GCF_001698545.2 Rhinopithecus bieti | reverse complement strand
TGTGGAACAGTATTCCCTCGACAGCATATACTGTATTTACTTTATTCCTGTACTGATGAACATTTGGGTTGTTTCAGTTCTCTGCTATGATGACGAGTGCTGCAAAGAACATCCTCACCAGTGTCTGTGTATGTGTGCCACAGGGTTTCTGGTAGCTGCATTTTCTGTTCTAGGAATCACTTCCAAATGCCATTCCAGAGTGGCTGGACTCCTTGCTTCTACAGCGTCACCTGGGATTCCAATTCCATGCGTCTTTACCAGCCCTCGGTATTATTTAACTTTTAAATTGTTGCCAATTTGAAAAGTTTAAAATAGTAGCTCATTTGTAACAATTTTGCATTTCCTGATTGCTAGTAAGACCAGACCACAGGAATCATTCACACCCCAAGCATTCTAGAAAACTGGTGAAAATGTTTTCTGTCCAGCATGCGCCACTTCATTTGGTTTGTCCCTGCGTCTTTGATATGTATTACAAAACCGCACATTTTGGGGGACTAGGCTTGCCTGTTTCTGCCACTAGAGGTCACTGATCCTCAGTGGTTCTCCACCAGTATGACTTCTGACATCTCTACCCTTCCAGGGAGTATTTGGCAACGCCTGGAGCCATTGTTGATAGTCAGGACTGAGAGTGTGCTGCTGGCACCTAGAGGTGAGCAACCAGGCATGTTGCTAAGGCCCTGCAATGCACAGGACAGCGTGCCCCTCCCCCCTGCCCCCTNTTAGAGAAATTATGCTTAAGACACTAGTATGAGGGAAATAATCATAATAAATAATTTTACATCTGAATGTATAACAGAAAGAATTTTTTAAAATTTCAGGTAACTATTAATACCATCCTTATGCTGGTGGGTACCAGTATCTTGCATTTGAATACAGCTTTCTTAATTTCAAAAAAGATGTTTAAATCTGTTATCTCCTTACCAGTGAAGCTAGTCAAGAGCATTAAAACATTGCCTAATTTTATTTTCTTGTAGATACTTTTACTGTGCCCAGGCAACTTTTAAAATAACTGCTTTGCTCTTATATGTATGTATATGTCTGTGTATTTAATTTAAAAAAAAAAAGATTTACAAATAGTTACAAAGTTAATACGGAGAGGCCCTATGTACCAGTGGTTCTCAACACTTGGTGGGGGGATTCCCCCCAATTGCTCCAAAGGATATCTGGCAATTTCTGGAGACATGTTGGTTTTCACAATTGGATATGCTACTGGCATCTAGTATATAGAGGCTAGGGATGCTGCTATATATCATACAAAACCATAGACAGTCCCTGACAACCTAGTATTATCCAGGCTAAAATGTTAATAGTGCTTGGGTTGAGAAACCCCATTTCCCTGATGATATCATGTTAAATAACCCACGGTAGATTTATCCCAATAAAGAAATTCACATTGGTTCAATTTTCAACTAATGTCCTTTTCTATTTCAGAATCTATTTCTCCTTAGTCTGATCCACTCTGTGACACCTTCTCTGTCTTTCTTTGTTTTCATGACCTTGAAACTTTTGAAGAGATTTAGAAGTGTTTCTTACTTGGTACTGACCCTCCCCGCCCCGCCACCCATGGAGTATAAGGAAATGGGATCTGTTTGGGGTTATATCTATGACTGTAGAGTGCTGTGGCATTTAAAGGGTGGGGAAGAGAGATAATCAGTGTGGCACATGGCTCAAGACAGTTCCCCATAACATTCCCACCCAAAATGCCAACAGCACACCCCCGTTGACACACTAAGAACTCAAGCCTTTCCTAGTAACTCATAGACAGTGAAATGACTTGTCTCAAGACCACCATTTGGCAGGTAGTAAATTTCAAAATAAAAGCTTTGTTTTAGAGTTTCAGTCCAGGAACTTTTCTGTCTAACAATAACTGTCTCCATTGAAAATGTAAGGTTTAATATTTTCAGCATGTTAATCTTTTGGAAATATTTATTTCTAAGTAGATAAAATATTTTCAATTTATTTGCTGAGGGTAATGTATTAAAGTATGAGTTGCCACCCATTGGAAACTTGAACAAATTTAAAGAACTTGAATTCATGGTATAGTTCCATAGTGATGAGGACACAGGAAAGTAGTTGGGGCCATAGTTGTGTTGATGGAGTTGTATGCCCTCCCTTTTTTTTTTCTTTGTAGCACTTACTCCACACCTCCACAGTGTATGCATTTATTTACTTGTTTATCTTTTGTCTCCACCTCCTTAGCAAGCTCCATGAGATAAAGGACTTCGCTTTGTTTACAGCTGTATTCTATGGCTCTCTAATGGGGAATACCATGAAATTCATGTTTGAACAGTATTTAAAGAGGCTTCATATGGAAAGAGTAATACAGGCAAAGTAACCAAATGACTCTTCACCTGATTTCCGGCCTTTTATGCCTGAAATTCTATTTGGTATTTGTTTAATTTATATAAATGTTATGTACTATGCATAATATTTTACTTCTTATCTTTTTCACTTGATGGTGTATTTTTGAAATTTATTCTTTTTTTTTTTTTGAGACGGAGTCTTGTTCTGT
>NW_016809119.1:471281-480159 GCF_001698545.2 Rhinopithecus bieti | reverse complement strand
TTCGTTCAAGGCAATGTAAAATAAACTGTTTTTGAGAACTTTTTCTTCAAAAGTACACACAGAAGGTGTCTTTTGTCTTGGCCCGGATGCTGGGGTGGAAGAGAGACAGTAGATGCAGATAGAGCAAGTATTGAATCATAAGGGGGCAGCAGATCCTCTCTGGGTCCGAGAGGTGAAAGACTGAATGGGCAGGGTACTAAAAAGAGTTTAACGAGAAAATACCAAAGGTTTCTATGATTCAGAGAGGGCCAAGCATTGGGGAAACAGGGGCTGACACCAACTGGTGATGGAGAATGAGATCCCTAATACTCTCCACTGACTATTATTTTTTGGCAGATTCCCTATTATTCCCTATAAGGAATGATCCCCAAGTATAGGATTTTGAAACAATGGGAATTTCCTTTATAATTTTCTTCTTACTGAGATCATTCTTCATAATGGTAGAAATGACTTTTTAAACATAGCTAAAATGTCTCAAGATAATAATAGCATCAGAGTGAATGGTTTAATACCATTTGTTGTGATATTCTTCTAATATATTTTTTCTTTCCACTGTCTGCAGAATTTCCCATGTCCTACTTTGCAATGTAACCCAGAGAGTATCATTCTGGTTTGTGGTTACAGACCCTTCAAAAAATCACACCCTTCCTGCTGTTGAGGTGCAAACAGCCATAAGGTAATCACCCTTAAATATACCTTCTATTGGTCGATCAACTTGCTGATTAATTCAACTGTTTTTAAAAATAGATATTGTAGAGTTTTATCTGTTTCACACATGAATTATTTATTAAAATGTAAAATATTTCATTTTGTTAGTTTCTGTTAAAGATGAGTATAGATCAGTAGTTCTCATCCAGGGGCAATTTTGCCTTCAAGGAGACATTTGGCAATATCTGGAGACATTTGGCAATGTCTGGAGACATTTTTATTGTCACAGCTGGAGGGGGTGGTGGTACCACCAGCAATGAGTAAGCAGAAGTTAGGGACCCAATGGCTTACCTTTTTCAGTCAATATATAGTCTTTACTTTAAAATGATAATTTTTTTTTAAAAAAAAGGTAAAATCATGACTCTGATGCAAACTAAACATTATTACTATCAAAAATTTTATTATCTCATTAGTTAATGAGGGCACTAGTAAGATGTTAAAACCTTTTTCAAGGAGACTTCGAGGAACCACCCATATATAGAAAGTGAGGAATGGCAAAGTACGTCTACAGAAAGATGCATCAGTCTATTTTTCAGGCAGTAACCAATTATGTTCCACTAGACACAGTTCATTTGATTTTCTATGGACAAGAATCATTTACATTATGTTAGTTTTCAAGAACTTATGGATTTGCAAAATAGCTCAAAGACCATAAGAGATGGAAATTGCCTAGAACAGTGCTTTCAGCAGGACAATCAGGAAAAAGTCCAGTACTCTGTTTTGCCCATTTCAAGTATTTTACTATTTTTCCCGACTTCTCGACAGTTTTTTTTGTTGTTGTTGAGACGGAGTCTCGCTCTGTCCCCCAGGCTGGAGTGCAGTGGCCGGATCTCAGCTCACTGCAAGCTCCGCCTCCCAGGTTTACACCATTCTCCTGCCTCAGCCTCCCGAGTAGCTGGGACTACAGGCACCTGCCACCTCGCCCGGCTAGGTTTTTTTTTTTTATTTTTTATTATATACGGTGTTTCACCGGGTTAGGCAGGATGGTCTCGATCTCCTGACCTCGTGATCCACCTGTCTCAGCTTCCCAAAGTGCTGGGATTACAGGCTTGAGCCACCGTGCCCGGCCTACTTCCTGACAGTTTTACTCCTTCCCTCCTTATGATCGTAAGAAACTCAAAAGTGAAACGAATTCATGACTTTCAAGAATTAGTAGGATGCAACTTGTATTTCTTTCAATTACTGTGCATTTAGTATGTGTCAAAACTTCAAATACCACATTTGATTGATGTTGGGGAAAGGTCTACTCAAAAAATGAGCTCAGGAAATAAACTAGAACAAAACAAAGTAGCTCTCCCCACAAAAGATTTACAAGTTACTGAAATACATATTATTATTTTTACCAAGGATAAATACCTACTGGAATAACTCATTAGCTCTCTGTAAAATGTTAACACTTAAGAAAATGAGTATATAATCAAATGTCAAAGGTTTTTGTGAACATGATCTGTTTCTTTTGCTGAAACAAAGGCACTGAGGATTTATACCAATGGGAAATGATTGAATCTGCCCTAACAAGAAAGTTTGGACTAAATTGCTTCTTCACTTTTGCCACTAAGAATGCTGTTAAGACTCTCACCACTTAGGGAGTAAGAATTTAAAATATCATACTTCATGTGAAAAAAGATTTTATTCATGTCTTGTGATCTGTGAGGGCTACAAGGAAAATGAAGGCACTGGGTTAAACCAGGCCTTCAGTTGATAGGAGAAGGAAGAGTGAGTGCTTAGGGTGAAGGTCCAGGAAGTATTAATACATGAATATGTTCACAACAAAATGTCTGTTTCAAGGGTCCTAGCAAGAGAATCTGTTTAGGAAGTGGGGATAGCCAACAGAATGAGAATTTATGTTAGGGAATTAGTAGGGCACATCAGGATTGGATGAAAATAAAGGAAACTATACTACAAAGGAAGGATAGAGTGAAAAAAAGGAGATGGTGTTTAGAGAGCAAATAATAGGAATTTCAAGGCTGAAGAATCTAAGTGATTGGGCAAAATAGTACTAGTTCCACCTAATATTTGCATACCACTTTTTGGTTCACAAGGAATGTTCTTATACATCTGTGGCATTTAATAATGACACCAACAATTTTTTTGTTTTCTTTTTAAGAGACTGGCTTTAAAGTCTGGCTTTGTTGCCCAAGCTAGAGTGCAGTACCGTGATAGTAGCTCACGCAGCCTTGAACTCCTGGGGTTCAAGTGATCCTCTTGTCTCAGCTTCCTGAGTAGCCGGGACTAGGG
This sequence comes from Rhinopithecus bieti, assembly GCF_001698545.2. NCBI lineage: Eukaryota > Metazoa > Chordata > Mammalia > Primates > Cercopithecidae > Rhinopithecus > Rhinopithecus bieti. The sequence continues at coordinate 477,213 of NW_016809119.1, read as the reverse complement.
GGATGTGCCACTATGCCTGGCTAATTTTAATTTTTTTTTTTGTAGAGACAGGGTCTCGCTATGTTGTCCAGGCTGCCCTTGAACTGGCCTCAGGCAATCCTCCTGTCTCAGACTCCCAAAGTGCTGGGATTACAGGCATGAGCCACTGCACCCAGCCAACACCAATAATTTTTGAGTAATTATTATTATCTTTCCTTTATAAATGAAGAAACTGAGGCTCAGGGAGATTAATTTATTTGTTAAGGCCACCATGCTAGAAAGAGAAAGAGTGAGGACTTGAACCTAGGCATGCTGCCACCACATCCAGTGAATTTTCCTGTTTTCCAGAGTACACAAAGAACTAAAACAGACATCTCAGAATTGGTTGGTCATTCCTTTACACAAAGTGCGTAGGGTGAAGGTCCAGGAAGTACATGAATTTGTTCACAAAATGTCTATTTCAAAGGTCCTAGCAGGATAAACTATTTAGGAAGTGGGAATAGCCAACAGAATGAGAATTACAGAATTCTCATTTCAAGTAAAATAGTTGAAATGGACAAAACAGAGTACTGGACTTTTTACCAATACAGAGTATACATGGTATGAGGTAAAGAAGTGACCAACTAATTCCAAGATGTCTGTTTTAGTTCTTTTGTGAGGGCCTGGCCTAATTCAGCACCACTCTTGGCTGAAAGATATACATGATGCTTGATGCCAATTGGTGATTCCAGTGGTGTAGCAGATTTAATATGTGCCTGAGCTAGAACTTCCAGTAGGTCTGCGAGGTGATAGAATACATTCCAAGCCTAGAGTAAGCAAGTAACAAAGGGTTAACCAACTAGGAAGTTAGAATGAGAATGCAGAGCAACTTTTCATTTTTCTCTGAGTTATATCTTAGCAGTGGGTTTCATTATTTTGTGGAAAAGTTTGTGCTCTCAGATGATCAATATTGGTTTATGACAAAATAAAATATTCCATTGTTGGATAAAAATCCCTTGTTGTAGATTATCTGGCTAGAGTTCACTTTCTCATCCATGAGTAATCATGCCTCAGCATAGATATTTATTTACTAAAGGAGTCTTTCCTGATAGCCTGGTGCTGGCCTGCAGAGATTCTCAAGCCATACTATCAGGCTGTAGACTTGAGCTGTCCAGTACCGTAGCCACCAGCCAAATGTGGTTATTAAGCACCTGAAATGTGACTAATCCAAAGTTAGGTGTGCTCACAGTGTAAAACATAAACCAAATTTCAAAGACATTGTACAAAATAAAATGTGAAGCCCCAGCCTGAGCAATATAGCGAGACCCTGTCTACACACACACACACACACACACACACACACAGAGCCAGGTGTGATGGCACACACCTGTAGTCCTAGCTACTCGGGAGGTTGATGCAGGAGGATTGCTTGAGCCCAGGAGTTTGAGGCTACAAAGAGCCATGATTGTTCCTGTCTCAAAAAACAAACAAGCAAAATGCAACGTCAACTTGATACTGATTACATGTTGAAATTATGTTTTCTTGGATATATTGGACAAAAAATACATTGTTAAAATTAGTTTCATCTGTTTATTTTAGTGCAGCTACTAGAAACTTTTAAGTCACATGAAGCTCGCATTATGTTTCTGTTTTCCAAGGCTGCTCTAGAGGTAGACAAAAGCAGCTTGCGTAATGTGAATTCAGTAAAGGTCATAAAATATCTCCAAGGACTCTCCAGTTTACAGTTAGAAATTCACTTATTTGGTTTCAATTAAATAAGTCTTTGCTACCAACCTCTCCTTAACTGCCACCACCACTAAAAATGCAGATATTTCCTAGGAAAAGTAACGTTTTTCTAAGCTTTTGAACTCCTAAATCATTACTTGTCTTTAGTCCTATGGAACTACCTGCAGTTTGCTGAACAAGTCTTACTTTACCCTGTCTCCATTCCTGTGCTCACTACATACTTTGGTCTGTAAACTCCTACTTGTCCCTCAAAACAGAGCTTAAAAATGGCCTCTACAGCAAAGCAGCTCTGACTTCTCACAGTGGTGTACTTGGCCCTTCCCTCTGCTCACACTGTGCCCGTATTTGCCTCTTTCACAGAACATTTTGCACTGCACCGTGGTTGTGGATCTACTAATCTGTCACCCTTCTAGACCGTAAGCTCCTTGATATTTTAATTTCATGTTGTATCTCCAGCATCTAGCACAGTATTTGATATTTAGTAAGTTTTTGGTAAATGTTTGTTGAATTAAGGAAAAAAAAGATCAAGATCAAGTTGATGAATTTGAAGCCACTCCTGGTTCATGTTTTCTTTTTTGCTTCTGGTTTTCTTTACTTCTCCTATTCATCACCCATATTTTACATGTAATTTTACTTTTGGGTGCTGTGATATTTATGTAAGCCACCTTAAACAGAGCTTTGTCATTCTAATCTAGATGCTACTCACACAGGACAGGTGAAACCCAAATTGGGGCTTAGCCCATGAGGATTTTGGGCTTTGCCCAGGAAAGAATCCAAGAGAGAGCCAGAAGTAGAAGAAAACAACTTTATTGAAGAGGCAGTATTACATCTCCGGTGATGTTACTGCTCTGTGACTGCTCCTGCAGAGCAGGACTACCCTGTAGGCAGAGACTGGCAGCTCAGGGCAATTTTGCAGTCATATTTATACCCATTTTTAATTACATGTAGATTAAGGAGCAATTTATGCAGAAATTTATAGGGAAGGGTAATAACTTTGGGGTCATCATGTCATTGCCATGGAAAGGGGTGGTAACTCCCAGGTGTTGCCATGGCAATGGTAAACTGACATGGCACACTGGTGGGCATGTCTGATGGAAAGCTGCTTCCCCCACCCCCCGCCGGCTCTGTTTTAGTTCGTCCTCAATTTGGTCCAGGACCAGAGCCCTACCTCCAGAGACGAATCCCTACTCCTACCTTACTACCTCTCAGGAAATAAAACATGGTGGACAGAGCTCAAAGCTCAGGACTTCTGGACATTCACAACAATGGGGGCAGCAGTGGATACATGGGTATCCCTCTGGCAGCTAGCGTTGTAACTTAAGAGAAACTGTCGCATGATTGCCCTCAGCAAACTTTCTAGTCAACTTGAAGTCTCCTGCCAAGAGGATGCTTTGTTTATAGAGATGTTTATAATCATGGATAAACAGGTTTGTACTTTGTCTTAATAGTTTTTTTTTCTGTCTTATTTTATTTATTTTTAATTATCATTGCATTTTAGAATGAACAAGAACCGGATCAACGGTGCTTTCTTTCTAAATGACCAAACTCTGGAATTTTTAAAAATCCCTTCCACACTTGCACCACCCATGGACCCATCTGTGCCCATCTGGATTATTATATTTGGTGTGATATTTTGCATCGTCATAGTTGCAATTACACTACTGATTTTATCAGGGATCCGGCAACGTAGAAGGTAAGATATTTAAAAGGAGTGATTGAAAGAGCATTTTCTTATTTCCTCATGACTTGGACAAATCAGGAGATTTTCCTCTGGCTGAAGATGATGCCTTAAATTTGAAACTTTGAAAAAATTGGTGATTTTCAAAATATCACTGATGCTCTTGTCTTTAGATATATTTTAGAGTCCAATGTCCCTTACTTAACTAGGCTCCTTCCATGACTACCTTTCCCTCTATTCTGTACCACATAAATGTTTCATATCCAGGCTTGATTTTAATATCTGTGTTGTGATTTTGTAAGCTGGATATAAGGAGCTAAACAGACTTTTTGGGTAGGCAGAGTTAATCTTTGGTAGTCATCCACATCCAAATGCCAGCAGTTTCATAGTTCCATGCCTCCCTACCTTGGCTTACCTCTTGTTAGCCCAGTGCATGCAGACTACCATCTTGTCCCCGATGCCTTTGTACTGTTATACTTCCCTCCCTTTGATGGACACTCATCCCTTGTGTGCCTATGATATTGAATAGAGCTGTGTTGCTCATGGCCTTTAAATCAACTCTCAGCACCAGAATCACCTGGAATACTCGTTTAACATGTAGGTTCCTTGGCCCTATTGCAAACCCACTAAATTAGAATCTCTGAAGGGATGCATTTTAATAAATACTCAGGTTATTCTAATTCATTGAGTTTGAGAGCTTTCAATTTAATAATTTATAGGTAGAGTTTCACTTCTTGAGTTCATTTACCTAGATTCTGGGGCACTTGCAAACTGCAATGCCTAAATTATTGACACTGCTTCAGGAGGGAATTTAAGACCTGTGGGGAAGTTACTGAGGTAGTGGAGAAGAAGAAGAGACAGGATTTCTCAGCATGATTTTGTTAACCAGTACCTCTAATCCAGGGGGGAAGATGGAAAAATCCTCAGCTTTTCACTAGACTTTAATGCTTGTAAACCTTCCTTTCTGATACTAAGGAAGAGGAATTCTGGTAAGTGGTAATTACAGTGACATGCATTTGAAAGTAACAGGGACATGGTTTTTAAAAGTGTCGGTTCCTACATGGGACATGTGGGATGTGTTTGGCTAAGTATGTGTTTGACTAAATGCTTCTCTTGAAGTTTACTGCTTTCCATATGTTTCACCGTAGTAACTAACAGAAGGTAATAATTTTAAATATTGGGCTTTGTAATTTTATTCACAAATGATAAGTAAAACGCTATGAAATAAATATGGTTTATGTCTAGTCCTCAAATTAAATTCAAAGATTAGGATCCAGTTACACTTACCTGATTTTCTTGATGATCTTGGCATGACATGTAATGTAAAGAGACTTGGTACAAGATGTTCGTTTTGGTTTTCTTTTGAAAATATTGAGAAGTATTCTTATGCAATGCTTGAATACCAGTGTTTAATATTTTTGTTTTATATTAATCTTGAGATGCTGTGAGTCTGTGTTCTAACAACTGTAACGTTAGTGAATTCACTCCGTCTACTTGGTTTCTAATTTCCTCACTAGTGCAATATAGTGTAGGAGTTAGAAGAATGGACTCTGGAGATAGATTGCTTAGACCCAATGTATTTATCTCTTAGATTCTGCCCTTGTATATAATCCATTAACTGTATGGATATCAGGAAGCACAATGAGTCAGGGAAACTGAGCTTAGGAGAATATAATTTGTGGTGCTAGAGTCAAGCTGGTCAAGTTTATCTTTACTGTTTGCGAATAGGTAACTTTTCTAGAGTGACAGTGAGGCGTACTGGAAATAATTAACTTGGTGGGATAAAAAGAGTTAATACATAGAGTGATTAGAGTGGTATCTGGCACACAGTGAGTGCTCAGTAAGTGTTAGCTGTTACTGTTATTTTATGATCTTGCCATTTGCTGGTCTTTCAGCTAGTTTGTGCTGGGATTAGCTATCTCTTTCCTTCTGAGCAGATTCTGAAGTAATATAATAGTTGAGTGTGTAGCATCATAATTTGTTGCCTGGGAGAAGTGAAGCTGTTGTCACAAACTTGCCTTCACAAATTTATTTCATGTTCAAACTGGGAAGCAGATGGACAAATCTCTTGTGTAAACCGGGAGAGCGTCAATAATTAGCAAATATAATCAGGAAAATTATGACAACCTTCTGAAGATAAATTGTTTGTTGTGTTTTAAGTTTGACACAATTTGTGATGGGTTTCTCCTGGACAAAATGTTGTTTCAAATGTGAGGAGAAGGTGCAGTCTGAAGTGGGGAGAGCCCTGAAAATTGCGATGAAAGCCCTTTCTAATCATGGAAAAGATAGGAGTTGCCCCCAAAACCTTTAGTTTCGAGGAAGATGGTCAAAGGAATGTTCAACAATCTAACCCATACATTAGATAATAATGAACATAGCTTTGTGGTACAGAATCTTTATTATTATTATTATACATTAAGTTCTAGGGTACATGTGCATAACGTGCAGGTTTGTTACATATGTATGCTTGTGCCATGTTGGTGTGCTGCACCCATCAACTCGTCAGCACCCATCAACTCGTCATTTACATCAGGTAAAACTCAGAATGCA
>NW_016809119.1:442495-471178 GCF_001698545.2 Rhinopithecus bieti | reverse complement strand
CCTTCCCCCCTCCCCCCTCCCCATAATAGGCCCCGGTGTGTGATGTTCCCCTTCCCGAGTCCAAGTGATCTCATTGTTCAGTTCCCACCTATGAGTGAGAACATGCGGTGTTTGGTTTTCTGTTCTTGCGATAGTTTGCTGAGAATGATGGTTTCCAGCTGCATCCATGTCCCTACAAAGGACACAAACTCATCCCTTTTACGGCTGCATAGTATTCCATGGTGTATATGTGTGTGGTACAGAATCTTAAACTTAGAAGACCTGGAGGGACCATGGGATTATCTAAGTCACCATTCTGCTTCTATGGAGAAGAGTGCCAGAGTCATCTAATACACATATATATATTTAAACTTACTATTGAGGAAATTTCTCAGCAAAGCTTTAACAATTCTGTTATCTTTGCCAATAACACCATTATATTAGTTATTCAGGGACACTGAGTGGCAAGTATGCAACCAATGGAGCCCAGACTAGGTAAACTCAAATACCAGCTATTCCCTTTACCTGTATAATCTTAGTTGAGTCACCTGATTTCCAGGGATCTCAGTTTCTCCATCTGCAACAGGGAGATGATGTTTCACAGGGCTTTCATGAGGATTGACTGACATAAATGTGTATAAAGTACTAGGATATAGTGTGCAGTAAATAAACAGTAATTATTATTATCCAAGATCAGCTTAACCTATTGCTATGATTAAGAGGTGCTGGGAAAGGATCTCTTTTCCACCAAGATATTGTGGAAAATATCTTGGTATTTTCCATCATACTGTAGAAACTTCTCTAATTCACCAACTCATTGCTTGGATTTTATTAAATGCTTGTTTTATTTTATTAAGGTGTTATTAACAAATAAAAGTTGTATATATTTATGGCATATAAGGTGATGTTTTGATATATGTATATATTATGAAATGGCTAAATCAAATAATTAACATATTCATCACTTCACATACTTATTTTAGGGGAGGAGATCACATACTTAATTTAGGGGGCAAGCATTTAAGATCTACTCTCTTAGCAGTTTTCAAGTATGCAGTACATAATTATTAACTATAGTCATCATGCTGTACAGTACATTGCCCAAACTTATTCCTTTTGTCTAAGAGAAACTTTGTGTCTTTGACCAACATCTCCCCCCACCCACGCCAGCTCCTGGCAACCACCATTCTACCCTCTGCTTGTATAAATTCAACTTTTTTAGATTCCACGAATAAATGAGACCATGTGACATTTGTCTTTCTGTGCCTGGCTTACTTCATTTAGCATACTGTTCTTCAGGTTCATCCGTATTGTCACAAATGTCAGGATTTCCTTCTTTTTGAAGGCTGAATAGTATTTCATCATACCACATTTTCTTTATCCATTCATTCATTGATGGACACTTAGGTTGATTCCATACCTTGTTGTGAATAGTGCTGGGTTGAACGTAAAAGTGCAGAAATTTCTTTGATGTAATGGTTTCAATTCTTTTGGGTATATACTCAGAGTGGGATTGCTGGATCATATGGTAGTTTATTTTTTATTTTTTGAGGAACTGCCATACTGTTTTCCATAATGGCTGTACTAATTTACATTCCCTGCAGTAGTGTACCAGGGTTCCCTTTCCTCCACATCCTCACCAACGCTTGCTATGTTTCGTCTTTTTGATAATAGGTATTCTAACAGCCATGAGATGGTATCTTATTGTGGTTTTGATTTGCATTTCCCTGATGATAGTGGTGTTGAGCATTCTTTCATGTACCCATTGGCCATTTGTATGTCTTCTTTTGAAAATTTTCTATTCACATCCTTGCCCATTTTTAAATTGGGTTATTTGTTTTCTTGTTATTGAGTTGTTTGAGTTTCTTATGTATTTTTGGATATTAACTCTTTTGCTGTGCAGAAACGTTTTATTTTGATGTAAATCCCATTTGTCTATTTTTGAATTTGTTTTTGTGCTTTTGGGGTCATTACCCAGACCAATGTCATGGAGCTTTTCTCCTATGTTTTCTTCTAGTAGTTTTACAGTTTCAGGTCTTATGTTTAATTCTTTAATCTATTTTGAGTTAATTTTTGTATTTGGTGTGAGACAACAATCCAGTTTCATTCTTTTGCATCTAGATATCCAGTTTTCCTAACACCTTCTATTGAAGAGATTGTTCTTTCCTCATTGTGTGTTCTTGCCACCTTTGTTGAAGATCTGCTGGCCATAAATGCATGGATTTATTTCTATCCTTGCTGTTCTGTTCCATTGGTCTATGTGTCTGTTTTGATGCCACTACCATGCTGAATAAACACTTTTTTAAAATGCAAGTAATCCTATGAGGTCTACAGGTCACCACAATAGTAGTGAATTGGTTAACCAGCTCTCTGTCTAAAAAATACCCTGATTTGTAGCATTTGCCAGTTTCCCATCAAGGCTGAAAAATTCTGAATAAATACTCTGATTTGTAGCATTTGCCATTTTCCCATCAAGGCTGAAAAATTCTGAATATTTAGCAATCAGCCCTTGAAAACCCATACCAGCCAGATCTAGCACACCATTACAGCTGCCACCTCTTTGTGAAATACCTAGAAGAGGTTGCTTCTCTATTGCCCTCTAGTTGAGAATAGCAGTTTGTGGAAATGAGAGATTCGTTGAAGGAAAAAGCTTGGAAACGTGATTTTTAAAATTTGGGGCAACTATCAGGGAGCAGAACAAGTGGGAAGGCAACCAAGATGAACTGCATATACTTCATAATAATGTCTCTACTAGATTTAGTGTCTAGCCACAGCCTAGAAGTAGATGTGTTAGTTATATGGTCAATTTTATGATGGTAGTGATAATGATGATGGTGATAGTGATAGTGATGGTGATGATGGTGATGGTGATGGTGATGAAGTTGATAATGTGATGTGTGTTTTAATAGAGCACTAAACTAAGACTCTTGGTTTTGGTTTCCAGTCTCTGGCATTTGTTAGCTGTGTCTTTGAGCAGGTCACATAAGGAAAATGATGACAATATTTAATAGTGTAGTGATGAGAAGACAAAATCAGAGAATATACCTAGTGGTTTACATGCTAGAAAGTGCTATATCTATTAAAGTTACTAGCATGATCATAAAAAGCAGTTACAAAGTGCTAATTTTATATAACCTGGAACTTTGTGGTTTATAAGGAGAGTCGTGGACACAGCACAATTTCAGATTTACATGTACATACTAGAATTGATATTGAATCCAGTATATAAATAGACTGTTATAATGTTAGACCTTAGTTGGATCTAAGATCACAACTGGGGCTTAGGAAGGGACTTTAACAATGATTCAAATCCAACCCTCCAGAAACCAGAGCCCAGATAAGTAAAAATATTTTATTGTTTTATTGACCATCCATTCTGTGATAGGAGCTATAGTATGTATTGTAGATGAGACAAACATAAATAACATGGATGGTCCTTGCCTAGAAGGAGATTATAATCTTATAGTAACAAAGCCAGGTCAAAGGCTTAGGACATAGAACCCTAGCTAATGCTCCCAGCTGAGTAGAGTCATTAGTAAATTTGCTTGGTTTGTTTCTAGTTATACTTCTATTCCCATAAGGTCAATAGTAAATAAAAATGCATTTGGATTTCCACAAATCTTGTTTTTCACACAAGGGGATGTGGCTCAGTCAACACTTTTATATCCTGAAACTTCACATTCTTACAAAGTCTTAATTAAATGAATAGTCTTAAAAATAGAGCTGTAAATAAAATGAGAATGTCATAGCGAATATAGCAAGTGTTTTTCTTTGCTGTTCTTAAATATGCATACCTGATAAAAATCTAATGTGTGTTGAGTAAAGCCTGGGGACAGTAAATAGAGTTCTAGGTCAACTCCTTTCACCCATCTTGTTTCATTCTGAAAGACAAGTTACTCTACATATTTGAGTGTCAGTTCCTTCATCTGAAAAACAGGGATGAGGCACGTAGTCGTGGTTGAGTGGTTAAAACAATGGATTTCAAAAACAGTGATAATAAACTACGCATAATATCGCAGTAAGAATTAAGTGAGATGATGTATACAAAACGCCTAGTCTGATTTCTACCATGTAATAAATACTTAATATTATCATTAGCATTATCATTGCTATTATATGGCACATGTAAAGCAACTTGCCTACAGTCACATGGTTAAAAAGTAATAGTAACAGGATTTAAAACCAGATAGGTTTGATTTCAAAGGCCATCAATCTCGCTGTGCTACAATGCCCACTCAAATCATTCCAGTAACCCTATTTTCCCCCAGAATCATCCAGAGCGATTCTGAGGACAGTCTCAATTCCCCGGTAATTGATTCTGTCCCGTTTGAAAATCATATTTGTCTGTCTTTTATTGTCTTTCTGGCTATTCTTGGATCTTGGCTCTTTATTAGCTTTATTTACTTATTTATTTATTGAGACAGAGTCTCGCTCTGTCACCCAGGCTGGAGTGCAGTGGCGTGATCTTGGCTCACTGCAAGCTCCACCTCCCAGGTTCACGCCATCCTCCTGCCTTAGCCTCCCGAGTTGCTGGGACTACAGGCGCCCGCCAACATGCCTGGCTAATTTTTTTGTATTTTTAGTAGAGACGGGGTTTCACCATGTCAGCCAGGATGATCTTGATTTCCTGACCTTGTGATCTGCCCACCTCAGCCTCCCAAAGTGCTGGGATTACAGGCGTGAGCCACCACGCCCGGCCTCTTTAGGTCTATTTTTTTTGTTTTTGTTTTTTTTGAGACAGAGTCTTGCTTTCTTGCCCAGGCTGGAGTGCATTGGTGAGAACTCTGCTTACTGCAACCTCTACCTCCCGGGTTCAAGCAATTCTGTTGCCTCAGCCTCCCGAGTAGCTGGGACTACGGGCATATGCCACTGCGCCCGGATAATTTTTGTATTTTTAGTAGAGATGGGGTTTCACCATATTGGCCAGCCTGGCCTCGAACTCCTGACCTCAGGTGATCCGCCCATCTCAGCCTTCCAAAGTGCTGGGATTACAGGTGTGAGCCCCCATGCCCGGCGGTCAGCTCTATTTTGTTTGAAGGAGGACAGAAATACTCTTTCTGCTTTTGGCACCTTTACTTTATCTTATAACAGAGCAAACCCTGTTCCTCAACATCCCCTAGCTCTGAGGGCCACACCTGATACTTCTTTTCTCCCCTCTTTTGCCCCTCTTCTCTCTATATTTATGAGATATATGAGAGATATTCACTCTCAGGGCTCCTAGGAGCTCGTTCCAGGTATTTTAATCAGTTTTTTCATCCTCTTCCTGAATCCTCTGACATTGCAGGAATAGCATAAGTAATTAACACTTGATTTTAGTTTTCAGGAAAAGAACTCATGTTTTAGCAGAACATCAAATCAGAATGATCCAGAAAGATAGTTAAGTTTTATTATTCTTAGTAAAAGCAACGCACAGGTAGTGAATCAGTTTATTACAGCAAACACTATGAAACGTGACAAAGTGATACATTACTGTTAGATAACCTTTGAGCTGCTTATCATGTCCACCAAGCAGCAAGTTCCTGACACTGCAATTTGTGAAGTCCAGCAATGCCAGGACTCTGCAACTGGATCTAAGGTTGTAAAAGAACAATATGCACCTAATTTGTCACTGACACAGCTCAGTTTGATAAATTTCCACAGCAATTCCCCTTGGAATCTTTTTGTTTGAGATATTGTTGTTCTTCTAAAGAAGAAAAACTTGTCCTCATTTGTTTACATCTTCCTTTTAGTTTTCCCCATTCATTTGTGATGCCTGATGAATAATTTTCCTTGTTGCTGGGAAGGGGAAGTGAGATTCCTTGTAATGATCACGTACGTCTAGCTCTTTGTCATTTTTCTTCTGACTCCATAAATACTTTTTTTTATTAACTGAAGAAACTGGACAATAGGCACCGGCAATCATTATTTCAAAGACTACTGTTGCATTGCCACCTACTTCAGAATGCTTCCTTTACTAAAATGTTTGTAATACAGGTTTCATACTTAACATATACAAATATCAGGGTAAAATTTTTCTGTCCACAATCTATTTATTGTTGTGGAAAATTATTCACTCCAAGCCCAGTGAGGAGTGATTTTGGGGAATTTACGTGAGTATAGCCATTTTTAATGATAATTTATAGACATTTGCTACTTACAGTTTCATCTTTAGAAGAAACATTCCTCTCTCTTATAAAGCATTAAAATGGGGGGAGGGAGGATGAGTGTATATGGCATTTTTCTCTTTCATTGAATTCATTTTAGGACAAGAACTGTATCTCTTCCATACACATAGTAGACACTCAAAATGTAGCTGTTAGTGAATGTTGGATAGTATGAATGGAAGTAATGTGATTGGTGGTTATAGAATGTCGATGTCCTTTGCTTTCTGGAGGATGTGGAAAGTGACAATACACCTATCTACAGGAAGAGGAACCAAAGTGTTCTAATCCTCTGGTGGGTAATTTCACCTGGGAGGATCCTCTCACATTAAAATCTATGTCCACCCCAACCCATGCTGATTGCTGATTGCTGATGCTTGGCATGGCCAGTGCTGTGTCTTCACCCCAAGGATGGAAAAATATAGCAGCCTGTCTTTCACTAGGTCTCTAGGACCACAACTCCTGACTTTCAACCCAGCATTGGGCCAGAAGTTTTATTAATAAATGTTTAAAATGTGGCATCTGCAATTCAGTGATTGCCTGTTGTGTCTAATTGTGATATTTAATGGTGGCATCTGCAATGATAAAATACTTTCAAATGATGACATTGGGATCAACAGAATTGGAATTCTACTTTACCTTTGTTTTAAATGAACAACTATTTGAAATTATTTAATAAACCATCAGCAAAGCCTAAAATACAAGAGATACAAGAAATTTCTTGTGTGTAAAATTCCCTTCCTTCCTTCCTTCCTTCCTTCCTTCCTTCCTTCCTTCCTTCCTTATTTCTTGTGGTAAAGCCCATTCAAGGTCTACCTAGGGTTACTGCCTGAGTAACTTTACCTACAACGTTAGTCCGTACATACATACATACATCTAATTGTTCAATCTACCATCTATCATCTGTCCATCCATCCATCCATCCGTCCATCCAGTCAGCCAGCCATTAATTTATCATCTAGCCAACCAGCAATTGAACTACATTCATTGATTATTTTATCCATCTGTCCATCTATCCTTCATCATTTGTTCAGCCACCCACCCATCTCCTACCCATCCATGTATTTATTATCCAGCCAGTCAGCCATTAATCTACTTTCATTGATTCATCCACCCATAGAGTTGAATGCCTACTCTGTGCTGAGTCCAGATCAGCTGTTTTGCAAAACATTTTAAATTTGGATTTTCTGATTAGGCTCCTCATTATGAGATTTAGGTCAAAACAAATTGGAGGGGTGGGGCTGGAACACAGGAAAACATATATGTGATTTACTCAGTGTATGACATCAGGACAGACTTGTCAGTTTTTTTCATTGTTGGAAATTTTCACTAGATTTCTCTTTTGGCAAAATACAAGTGTCTTTTTAGAATTAATATTTTGCTTATGGGGGTGATATCTTGAGACCATGTGAATATCCTGTTCTCTAACCATCCCTCACGTAATGGTTTAGTATCCATTGATAATCCTCATCAGAATCAATTATTATTACAGTGGTGAGTTTCTGTTGCTATTACTCTTTCTATATTCGTTGGCATTCTTCTATAAAAAAAGGGCTTTCTCTTTTCTCCCCTTTCTTCCACCATCTTCTTTAAAGCACATTCTCATGCAGGACTAATAAGAATTCCATCTCAGTCATCACTGGGGCACCTTCACCATCTCCTCACCTGTTAGAGACTCACCAAGGTCCTGAGGGACTCCCATAGTGGTGGGACTTTACCCTGGTCACCACTGCAGTGCCTAACATCTCAGCCAGATGATCTCTTCGTTTCTGCTATTTGGCATTTCCACAAATTCGTGGGACAAGAGAATCCTTTGCAAGTCCAGGAGCCTCATGCCTAACATCATTCCTCCATGATGTCACCATGGAGTGGTGCTCCAGCATCCAACCTGTGATAAGCCTTAGGGAAACCCCTACTTCTTTTGGTTGCCTAGAGGCACCCACCTCTCTTTTTTCTTTTACTGCATGATATCAAGCATAATTGTCTCATTGTTTTAGTCTTTCACAAAAGACAGGAAAACCCTTAGAATTTGAGTCTACAGTTTTCCACACTCCAAAGAAATACTACAGATCTGCATATTACTTGGGTTGGAGTCAGCAAGGTCTACAAAGGATGAAACTATGAGAAACTCAAAATTTTCCTGTCATATGGAATTTTGGAGTGACCTGGAATTATAACTACAAGTTGTAAAGTAGTTAGGGAAAATGTGCTCTGAGTTCCAAAATTGTGACTTGCAAATTAACACAATTATTTTGTAATGAGTAGAGCCAAGCAGCAATTTCTGAAGTTTATAGTACCTATTTTCTACAAAGTAATGTTAATTTGCTTTGTGATAGCTCATTTCTATTTGTTTTTCACTCAACATTTTCAGACCATTAATTTGTCAAATCCCATGAGAGGAATTTATTACTTTTAACAATTCAATTGGTATTAAGTTGTTCTCCTAGAGATGGATTTTAAACTTGCGAATTTACTATACATTTTCTTCACATTACTTCATGCAATTTGTGTGTGTGAATGTCTGTGTATATATGTGCATATACACTCATATTCATTCATATACATATTCATCTATATTGATTTTAGTATTCTAAATAAGACCACTTGTTTTGATCACTATGTATATGTCATCTATACAGACTTCTCAACTTGATAGTATCTTTTCACCTCACCAACTCTTTATGGTCTTTGAAATTCGTTTGAAAATTACACAATATCATTAATTATTTCATTGTTCTAAGGTTCCTATTCCCTTCCTGTTCTCCATGTTCGTACAGAAGACCATATGCAACCATGCTTATGGTCCTTCTAGAAGCCAATCACTCTTTTTTATGTGCTTTTAGAAAGAACAAAGAACCATCTGAAGTGGATGACGCTGAAGATAAGTGTGAAAACATGAACACAATTGAAAATGGCATCCCCTGTGATCCCCTGGACATGAAGGGAGGGCACATGAATGATGCCTTCATGACAGAGGATGAGAGGCTCACCCCTCTCTGAAGGGCTGTTGTTCTGCTTCCTCAAGAAGTTAAACATTTGTTTCTGTGTGACTGCTGAGCATCCTGAAATACCAAGAGCAGATCATATATTTTGTTTCACCATTCTTCTTTTGTAATAAATTTTGAATGTGCTTGAAACTGAAAAGCAATCAATTATACCCATGAACACCACTGAAATCATAAGCTATTGATGACTCAAAATATTCTAAAATATTTTTCTGACAATATAGTGTATAAATGTGGTCATGTGGTTTTGTAGTTATTGATTTAAGCATTTTAGAAATAAGATCAGGACTATATATATATTTTCACACTTCAAAGACCTAAGGAAAAATAAATTTTCCAGTGGAGAATACATATAACATGGTGTAGAAATCATTGAAAATGGATCCTTTTGATGATCACTTATATCACTCTGTATATGACTAAGTAAACAAAAGTGAGAAGTAATTATTGTAAATGGATGGCTAAAAATGAAAGTATTGATATACAGGGTAGAATTTTATCCTGTTATCACACCAACAGTTGCTTATATATTTTCTGAATATCAGCCCCTAATAGGATAATTCTATTTGTTGACCATTTCTACAATTTGTAAAAGTCCAATCTGTGCTAACTTAATAAAGTAATAATCATCTCTTTTGATTGTATGACTGATTGCGGTCTGAAATATATTTTCACACTGTGGAACATAGTCTTGTTTTATTGGTTATCTTTAGTCTGCTCTACAGCCCTAGAAATGAATTATTTTGTTATGTGTATCCTTGTTTGAAGACACCTTCTAGTTTTAGGTTGATTCTGTTTCCAGATAGGCCATGATAATTCTAAATTCTAAGAACAATGATTATACATTTATTAATGAAAATAAAATTTGCTACTCAATTTCCCACCACTATCACCCATAGTTAAAGTTACAGCAGTAGTCTCTAACTCACTTCCCTGCCTCCAGTGTGCCTCCTTGCATACAAACTCTAAGATAGGTAGCTGCATACAGCAGGTTTATTGGGGCATGTGCTCAGGAGGTACACCTTTAAGAAGTGAGGAAGGCAAAGTGTGGCGGACAGATGTTAAGGTGGCCCCCATCATTCCCATCTCTTGGTATTCACGCCTTCATATAATCCCCTCCCCTTCAGTGAGTATGGTACCTGTGGCTTGCTTCTAATGAATAGAATACAATAAAGGTGATGAGATGTCACACTCTTGCAGTTACTTTATATTATATCTGAGTCTGTCTTGCTAGCAGATTTGTTTTTGAGATCTTC
Source organism: Rhinopithecus bieti (assembly GCF_001698545.2). Lineage (NCBI taxonomy): Eukaryota > Metazoa > Chordata > Mammalia > Primates > Cercopithecidae > Rhinopithecus > Rhinopithecus bieti. The sequence goes on along the minus strand of NW_016809119.1, from coordinate 460,798 downwards.
TTGCTGTCTTGATTCACTAAGTGGCCATGTTGGGAAAGCCCATGTGAAAGAAACTGTGGTCAGCTTCTAGGACAGAGGTGTCCAATCTTTTGGCTTCCCTGGGCCAAATTTGAAGAAGAAGAATTGTCTTGGGTCACACAAAATACACGAACACGATACCTGATGAGCTAAACAAAATTCGCCAAAAATGTTTACGAATCTGTGTTGTTCTACATTCAAAGCTGCCCTGGGCTGCAGGCAGCCCGCAGGCCACAGGTTAGACAAGCTTGCTCTAGGAATTGCTGGTGACCTCTAGGCACCAAGGACAGCCTCCAACCAACAGCCATCAAGAAGCTGGAATCCTCAGTCTTACAACAAGGAAATGAATTCTGACAACTGGAGTAAGCTTGGAAGCAGATTTTCCCCCATTCAGATCTCCGGATGAGAATGCAGTCTGACCTATGCTTTGCAGCCTGAGCAGAAGAACCAGTTAGGCTGTACCCAGACTCTTGACCATGGACACTGTGAGATGATAAACGTGTATTTTTTTAAGCTGTTAAGTTTGTGGCAGCAACAGGTAACAAATAGAGTAGGATTAGGCAGAGGGAGAAACAACCAGAAACATGGTTACAATAGAAGCCTCAGCTAATCTTTCTGGAAGCTCAGGAGCTGGGGCTATTCCTGATTGAGTTAAGGGAGCAGGGTCTTTGTATCTCCACATTGGCCAGGCATGCCTGTGGGTGCCTTCTGGGAGAGGGTCTATCCTTGAAAAAGGCAGTTCACTGTGGCTGGATGCAATTCCCATCGAAGGACTCAGCTGTGAGCCTTCAATAACCAATATTCTTAGCTGCTAGGAATGGGTGTATTGGCTTAGAAGTGGGAGCCTAGAGGTCCCCCTAGAATATCTACCGGTCCATTGTCTGTGATACAGCCTGAATGAATGCCCCAAATGTAAACCTGGTCCTGTTAATTCCTAATACAGACACTTTTAAATGGCTTATCATTATCCTTAGGCTAAAGCCACACCCCTTAACACAGGGCCTGCTAAAGTTTGACACCCCCTCCACCTCCACCTCCCTCCCTATCTTCATCTCTCACAAGTTCTCTCTCTTTTCCATCCAGTCATACATAGATCTCTCACTTCCCAGCTTTTGAACAGGCTGTTTTCTCTACCCTACCTCTCAGCCACTCCTGTACCTTGTTCTTATCTTACGTAAACGTTTTGATCTCAGGAAGTCTTTGCCAGACATCCAGGATATGTGCTGCTAGAACACCCAGATAATTATACTCATCTCACTGAACTATAATTATTATTTTTAAATATGTTTTCTATGGAGGAAGGGGACCACAAAGGCAAGAGTGTTTTAGGGCCCACAGAAGTCCTAATGCAGTCTTGTCTCCATAAACATTTTTGTAACCCACTTCACTTTGCCCTTGACCTCCAACCAGATATAATTAACTATTGCTTTGTAATTTATGTCTACACATTTTTGTTTATAATGATTATAACACTTCATTTTATTTACTTGTTTATATGTTTGTATCTTCACACTAAATATAATATTCTTAGAGGTAGTGTTCAAGTTACTTAGCATAGTGCCTTGTCTGTTTCCTTATTTTCTCCCTTCCTTCTTTCTTTCCTTTATCCTACAATGTTGACCAAAACCAAACACAATTCATGCCCTTGTGCAGCTGAAAGTCTGTGTAGTCAGAGCTCAATGAATGTGTGCTAATAAACAAGCACATGAAGTGGTAGCTGTTGCAAGCTCACAGTTTTATCCCTTCTGGGAGCAAAGCCTGCCCCTCTCTCTGTAAGTGGAAGAGTTTGAATATGTGGGTAGAAGATTTTTGACTTGAACACCATTTTGACTTGGGAACCATATGCTATTTAATATTAGTAGGCTTCCTTATTGTTAGAAAAGGAATGAGATTTGACCTGTTGCTTGACAAGATGTGACTTACTAAATAATTATTCTCTATCTTACGCTCTTTTGAGTGGTATACTTAAGAAGAATAATTTGACTTTGCATAGAGAAGTCTTTAACTGGTGAAACATCAGCTGAATTCAATCAGTGTGTGCTAGGAAGCATAATCCAAGATATGCATTCTCAACAGGGTGTAAATTGTTCTTGGCCGGGAGAAAAAATTTGAGATATTACAGTGGTTTGCAGTTATATTCATTCATTCCCGCAATGCTGTAAAGAAATACCTGAGACTGGGTAATTTGTAAAGAAAAGAGGCTTAATTGGCTTACAACTCTGCAGGCTGTAAAGGAAGTATAGCCACTTCTGCTTCTGGGGAGGCCTCAGGAAGCTTCCAATCATGGTAGAAGGCAAAGGGGGAGCCAGGTGTCTCAAATGGCAGGAGCAGGAGAAAGAGAAACCAAGCGGGGAGGTGTTGCACACTTTTAAACAATCAGATCTCATGCTAACTCACTATCACGAGAACAGGACCAAGAGAATGGTGCTAAATGATTCATGAGATATCCACTCTGATGTTCCAAGCACCTCCCACTAGGCTTCACCTCCAACATTGGAGACTACAATTCAATATGAAATTTGATGAGGACACAGGTCCAGATGATATCAGTAGTCCTCCAAATGATCACAGTATGTAAGCAGGTAAACAGTATATCTAAGATATTAAAATTTCATGGGATAACCATTAAGAAAAAGGTCTAAAAGGCCACAATAACAAGAAGAAGATTGAGAAACACTGATTCTAGATGTTTCTTATTTTGAAGGCATGAGACAAACCCATTTTGATCATGAGACCATTTTCTTCACTGTTATTCTGGTGGGGAGGGAATTTATTCCACTGGGGGAAGGTCTGTTCCACTAAGTATCCTTATTGGAGAAGTTTTCTATGCTAGCAGAGACGTTCTGTAACCTTGACAATCAATGTAACAGCAAAATAGAGCTTATATCTCCTGCCTACTGCCTTTGACAAACACTCTGGGTAATTAGAGAGCAGTCAATCATCAACCACACCTCTCACTTTTAATTTACTGATCCTGTAATGTGCCATGAGGGAACACATTGTGAGGTGATATGTACTGGAAACAAAATGTTGTAAAGGAAGTGGAAATATAGCTGTCATTCCAGTTTCCAAGTTCCTAGCAAAAACTACTTGATGAAACTGGAAGGACAGAAATGTCTGAAAATCAATTCACTACAGAAAGAAAATGCACTGGGATGGTGATACCTGAACTTGCTTCACAGAAGAAATGTAAATGCAGATAACTTTTTTTGGTGTAGTTTCATCATCTATGTTTTTCACAAGAACTAACCATTAGAAAATATAATATAAAAGAATTGAGCAAGTTATTGCATATAGAATGATAATGATCAGATTCCAGATACGAGTACCACTACACAGATTATGCACATTTATCATCATTCCTGGATGAGAAATAGGGAATAGGAAAGGACACAGATTAAAACCAAAGAGCAAAAGAAACACAAAGTCCAAATTCTCAGTCCTTATTTCAATTCATGGAGTCCCTTAACATAATATTTTGTTTCCCATTTTACATCTTATTTTCCTGTATAAAATATTCTCAAGTTTAGTTACCTCAATTACATAAGCAAATGCACGTTTTCTTTCCTTCCTTCTTCCCTTCCTTAAAAATGAATTGAATGTCCCACCACTTTACTGAAGACACCATGCTAGATTCAGATAATATAAATAGAGAAAGAATGTCCTATAAGGGACCAATTCATTAATTATGATAAAATTAAGTTGATTACTAAGAATATCATTATTTTAAAAAAAATTTTGGCTTGAACGAATGAATAATTTTTAGCTGTTATTTATTGAGTCATTCTGCTCTTTATTTTCATAACATTGTTCTAAAAGGACTTTTATTCTGGGCACAGAATAAGAGCCAATTTATAATACACGACATTCATCTTTAAAAAATTATTATAACACAGTAGGGCCAGTAGGGGGATGCAAGTAGTTGGTGCAAGTCTTTATAGTGGTACTGGCCAGTAGGGGAGAGTTTGGCCAATAAAAAAATGACAATTGTGTCTCTAGATGTAATTTTTCCATAATTACCCCTTGATGTCACTTATATTTTTTGAAAACTGGTGAATACATAAAGTAAATATGTGTGTGGGGTGTTGGATGAAAGAAGACATTTAATCAGATCCAGAGAAGGTACGTTTTTCAACTGTCTGATGTCTTGTGACCCAATCTGGCAGTAGGATCCCAGAACAACAGAGCTAGGTCATACCCAAGACCTTTGGAAAGGGTGGAACAAGAACTCTTGGGCATGGTATAGAGCAGAGGTGACCGACCACTAGTCACCACAGGCAAGCAAGCCTGGAAGGTGCCACTGTCCAGTGCCTTGCTACAGTGAACAGGTGGCCCTTATTTGCAAAATTTAGCAAAAGTTTAATTAAGATTCATGTCTTAATGGTTCTTGGAGTCCCCTGGACTCCATTTGTCATCCTAAGCCATTGGCTCATAGCCTGCCACATTTAATGATTTATGAAGTATTTGGCAATATTCAGTTTGTATCAAGGTTGCATTTGAAAACTTGTGAGGTAGAACCACGTAAAGTTACTGCTATCTAATCATTTTGACCCACAAAATGGCAATTTTGTATACTTCAAGCTATTAGTTTGCTGGTCAATCCTTTGGAATTTAGGAAAGATATTTCCCTATGTAAATAGATTTATGCTGATACAGCCATCAGGCCAAATCACAGTAGCATATTATCTCACAATATATCTGAAATTTTGCACATCTATACATAAAATATTAGAATGCAAACTGTTATAATGCCAGCATAATGAAAACAAGCAGAAGAGAACACAATTTAATAAGAATCAGCTTTTATTGTATTTTGTCAGTGCTTAAGGAAAAGCAGCATTTTTAATTTTTTTCATACTCTTCTGCCAAGAATCCAGATTTTTATGGGAAAACAAGAAAGTACATGGAACTAGTAAAGGAAACTTATAGGCATTCTAAAGACTTTTAAAGGACATTGACCCTGGTTAATTAAAAAATAGGTCTACATTTGCTATTGGCTTCACCACCATCCACTTGCTCCTCAACTCTTTGCATTCTGACTTCCATTTCCACACCTTGAGAAAACTGTTTCCTCAAAGGTCACTGTAAATTTCTGGTTGTCAAGGTCACAGCTTTTTGGTCCTTATCTCCTAAATCTCTTTGAAGCATTTTACAGTGTAGGGCGCCCTGTCACTCTCTTTGACAGAATCTGCCTTTTTGGCTTCGGGGATATGACCTCATCCTTTTACTTCTTCTTCAGTCTCTCGGACCATTTCTAAAGAAGCTAGGGAAAAAGTTGAAAGAGAAAGAAAGAAACAGGTGAAAAATTATGAGTAACATTGTGTAAAGTGTAGTTGAGCTCTCAGTAGTGAAAGAAAGAACAGAATTGCATTTTGTGCATAATGAAGACAATAAAAAAATATTTGGGGTTAATGGTTCTGTCTGCTGACTACCAATAGCTTGATTGCTATCCAGAGAAGCTTTGAAGTAAGAGAAAAAAAGCATGTAGGTAGTTATTTGAATATTAAATGACTGGTGGCTTCACATAGTGAAAAAGAGCATGAAGACAAGAGGAAAACATATCCACAATCCCTTATATGCAACTCTAAAATCCAAAACCTCTAAAACTATTTGGTGGCAACACTTGACCTGAGCAGACATAATGCTCTTTATCATCTTTGTTTATTATGTGTAATGGTCTTTATTTATTGTACTAAATGAGACCATCATATTATTGAATGCAGAAATATTCAAGTGTTTGGTGATAGGATGCTATCCCAGATCCCACTGGGAGTAGATGAGTATACAGCATATGTACAGCACTACCTTGCACTGCCTGAATTCTAATCCTAACACTACTATTTACTAACTGAGTGGCCCCAGGTGAGCAAGGTTTCATAAAAGTGGAGAGGAGGCAATCCAGTGAAACGGAACTAGTTCCCATTTGATATCAATAGACTATCTTTAGAAAGGAACTAATAGTTGTTCTATATGCCCAAAGAGTTATTGGGAGAATAGAATGCAATAATATTAAACCATAAAATTAGTAAAGAAAATGTGGTCTGTAAGTGAAATTTTTCTTTATTAAAATTGTTATTGAAAGTATTCAACCTGAGGCCATAAAGAAGTAAGGAAAGGGTTTACTTAAGGGAAATACTTTGCTATATGAATATATAATTGTTCCTGTGATGACTAAATATTTAGAAGTAGGATAATCTATCCATCTGGAAAAATGCAACCACACATTGATCTACTCTGCTAGGGAGTGTAGACAATGTATCTATTTGAATTTTCAACACAAAGAAATTAAACAAGACACTGAAAAACTCTACTAGTATAGCTGCAAAAAAACAAACTGCAGAGAGAGAGAGAGAGAGCACGTGCGAGAGAGATTGAAAAGCTAATTATACCAGTATTAACCTCCATCCAATCAGGTAATGATGACCATATTTTAAAATGATTACTTTTTTTTTCTGACCATGACTATCATTGTACCAGTTGACATTTATTCAATCAACTGGCTTCCCAATCAATTCAGTTAAAAAAAAGTTTATCTGATAGATGGAAAAGCTATTTTGTTAAATTAACTAGTCAATATGGTAAATCTTTGTGGATTGGTCAAATTCTAATGCTACTTAGACTCTCTTATACTGAGGATTGGTGCCTCTGACTTATCTGCCAGGTATGTGGGGGATGAGTCACCTGTTCTATTTCTTCATTGCTTGGGGCTCCTGCAAGCAAGAACTCAAAGGTCCTTGAGAAGACAGAGCCATAAGCCAGCAGGGGAACAATCTATTGCTCTGATAAGCCTTTTGGCTTTCATCTGGGACAATTCCAGGTGACATAATGTGCTCTTGTGAGAGCTAAAGAAAATTTAAACCAATGAATGTAAGAACTAAAATCTGCTTGCTCAAAAGTGGTAGAGGTTTGCCAAAGTTAATATCTCTGCCGTCATTGCAAGAGCGATCAAGGCCCTTATTAAATTCCCATCACATATTATATTTATTTGCTAGATTATCATCTGCACAGCTATAAAGGGGGAATACCAAGGTTCATTTTAGTAGTGCAATGATTGCAGAAAGCCTCAGGTTACAGTTTTGAACACATTGCTTTGACACAGCACATTTCAATAGATCAGTAAACAAAACACAATTTACAAAACCTCCCCAAGGATTATGCTAGAGTCCTTTTGTGGGGAGAGAGGTGGGAAGTTGAGGGTGTTGTGGAGGGTTAGAAATCAATGTACTTGGCAGTTTTTTTTCATAGTTTCACAGTTCTTTTTATCTTTGTGCTAAGAATTCAAATAGATACCTAATATATCTACTTATTGCCTTCTACCACCTTCCTGTGAGATCTATGTGTCTTCCCAGAAGGATAGGTTATCTAACGTCCAAGGTTGAGTCACTGAGGATATGAATATTTATATATAAAATAAAATATTTTTCCTAAATAAATCTTTTTTTTTTCCTGTAGTTTGTGGACTCGGGTAGTTTCAATATTACTTTGTATAAATAACATAAAAATTGTGTTCATAGGTCTTATTTTATTCATTAATTCTTACTGTTTTTCATTATTTCATTTAACTCACTACAATTAGTAATACTTGCCTTATCCCTTTGGATGGATCCATCCAAAGGGATAAGGCAAGTATTACTAATTGCATTCAACAAAAGAAGAAACAGAGGCTAAGCGAATTTAAATATGTTGCCTGAAATCATACAGCATTTAAAAATGTTCACAGGTTGTGTTATAAGATTTGTAGTGATAGATTGTTTTTGTTCCTATTTGAAATTGTGATTGTTCTATTTTTCCTTATGCCCATTTAAAAAATACTTTGTCATTGACATGATTTGGATGCTTGTCCCTTCCAAATATCATGTTGAAATATGATCTTCAGTGTTGGAATTAGGACTTAGTAGGAGCTGTTTGGGTCATGGGGTCAGATCCCTCATGAATGGCTTGGTGCCTTCCCGCACGGTAATGAGTTCATGCAAGATCTGGTTATTAAAAAGAGCCTGGCACCTCTCCTCCTCCTCTTTCTTGCTCCCTCTCTTGCCATGTGACTCTCCTGCTCACCCTTCCCCTTCCACCATTTGGGTCGGGATCCAAAAAGCTTTTACTTCCTGAGATCCTGGCCAGAAGCAGATGCTGTTGCCATGCTTGCACAGTCTGCAGAACCATGAGCCAACAAAGCCTCTTTTCTTTACAAATTACCCCACCTCAGGTATTCCTTTATAGACATACAAAATGGACTAAGGCAGTCATCAACTCCTCTTCCTGGAATAACTTGAAGATATCATCTTCACCATAACAGGTGTATATTCAATGGAGAATAAGAACTGGGATTGGAACGTCTGCAAAACTTATGGCTGAATAATGTGCAGTGTGGTCGCCAGAGTGAGTATTGATCCAAACCAAACACAGAACCATGGGCAATGGCATAGAGGGAAATCAGAATCTTAGACAATTTGGGTGTATTTCACAACTGGACATTTTAAAATGAGGATTATAGTTGTGCTTTAGCATTTACGTAGCACTCTGGTCAATTGTTTGTTGGCTACTCCTGTGCTATACCTTGATTTAAGCCATTTGTTGTTTATGCTTTTCTTTTCTTTTTTTCTTTTCTTTCATTTTTTTAAAATTTGAGTCAGAGTTTTGCTCTGGTTGCCCAGGCTAGAGTGCAATGGTGCAATCTCAGCTCATTGCACCCGCTTCCCGGGTTCAAGTGATTCTCTTGCCTCAGCCTCCTGAGTAGCTGGGATTACAGGCACATGCCACCATGCCCGGCTAATTTTTGTATTTTTAGTAGAGATGGGGTTTCACCATGTTGGCCAGGCTGGTCTTGAACTCCTGACCTCAGGTGATCCACCTGCCTCAGCCTCCCAAAGTGCTGGGATTACAGGCATGAGCCACAGTGCCCGGCTATTTATGCTTTTCTTGTGAGTAACGCAGGGCATATTTCAGAGCCTCTGGCAAAACTATGTCTAGAACTACAACACTCCTTATCCTCCCGGTATTGAGCCAGGTTTAAGTAGAGAAAGAAAGCCCTGACATATCATGTTAAAACAGAAAAGCAGATCATATCATTCCTTTACTCAAACTTCTCCGTATCTCCTCATCTCTCCCAGGGTAGAAGCCAAAGTCTTTAAATGGTAACCAGCCCCCACACAATCTTTTCTCAACCCCTGTGAACCCCCTACTATTTTTCATTATAAAAGTTGTCATACATAAAGAGAAGTTGGATGAATAGTACTATGAATACCCATATATCTACCAATTTGATCTAACAATTCAAAACTAACATTATAAAGGGCTTGGAGAGATTGGAGTCCTGGGAGGGTTGGGAATGAAAAGAGAGAGGACCTACCAGATCAGACTGTTGGAGATGGAATGCAAGGTGGGCTAGACTGCCTACTGAACTGAGTTGCTCACAAAGTGGGAGTGGGCATGGTGGAGGGGCGGGGGAACAGGCCACACTGGGCTGTGGTCAGGGATTATCCCCAGAGAAGCAGTTGAGTGGAGTCCTGGCAGCCCATGTCCTTGCCCTTGGTCAGGGCCAAACTCAAACCCTCCCCAGCAGAGCATCTATTCTACAAACCCTCCANCATAGGTCTTATTTTATTCATTAATTCTTACTGTTTTCATTATTTCATTTAACTCACTACAATTAGTAATACTTGCCTTATCCCTTTGGATGGATCCATCCAAAGGGATAAGGCAAGTATTACTAATTGCATTCAACAAAAGAAGAAACAGAGGCTAAGCGAATTTAAATATGTTGCCTGAAATCATACAGCATTTAAAATGTTCACAGGTTGTGTTATAAGATTTGTAGTGATAGATTGTTTTGTTCCTATTTGAAATTGTGATTGTTCTATTTTCCTTATGCCCATTTAAAAAATACTTTGTCATTGACATGATTTGGATGCTTGTCCCTTCCAAATATCATGTTGAAATATGATCTTCAGTGTTGGAATTAGGACTTAGTAGGAGCTGTTTGGGTCATGGGGTCAGATCCCTCATGAATGGCTTGGTGCCTTCCCGCACGGTAATGAGTTCATGCAAGATCTGGTTATTAAAAGAGCCTGGCACCTCTCCTCCTCCTCTTTCTTGCTCCCTCTCTTGCCATGTGACTCTCCTGCTCACCCTTCCCCTTCCACCATTTGGGTCGGGATCCAAAAGCTTTTACTTCCTGAGATCCTGGCCAGAAGCAGATGCTGTTGCCATGCTTGCACAGTCTGCAGAACCATGAGCCAACAAAGCCTCTTTTCTTTACAAATTACCCCACCTCAGGTATTCCTTTATAGACATACAAAATGGACTAAGGCAGTCATCAACTCCTCTTCCTGGAATAACTTGAAGATATCATCTTCACCATAACAGGTGTATATTCAATGGAGAATAAGAACTGGGATTGGAACGTCTGCAAAACTTATGGCTGAATAATGTGCAGTGTGGTCGCCAGAGTGAGTATTGATCCAAACCAAACACAGAACCATGGGCAATGGCATAGAGGGAAATCAGAATCTTAGACAATTTGGGTGTATTTCACAACTGGACATTTTAAAATGAGGATTATAGTTGTGCTTTAGCATTTACGTAGCACTCTGGTCAATTGTTTGTTGGCTACTCCTGTGCTATACCTTGATTTAAGCCATTTGTTGTTTATGCTTTTCTTTTCTTTTTTTCTTTTCTTTCATTTTTTTAAAATTTGAGTCAGAGTTTTGCTCTGGTTGCCCAGGCTAGAGTGCAATGGTGCAATCTCAGCTCATTGCACCCGCTTCCCGGGTTCAAGTGATTCTCTTGCCTCAGCCTCCTGAGTAGCTGGGATTACAGGCACATGACACTATGCCCGGCTAATTTTGTATTTTAGTAGAGATGGGGTTTCACCATGTTGGCCAGGCTGGTCTTGAACTCCTGACCTCAGGTGATCCACCTGCCTCAGCCTGCCAAAGTGCTGGGATTACAGGCATGAGCCACAGTGCCCGGCTATTTATGCTTTTCTTGTGAGTAACGCAGGGCATATTTCAGAGCCTCTGGCAAAACTATGTCTAGAACTACAACACTCCTTATCCTCCCGGTATTGAGCCAGGTTTAAGTAGAGAAAGAAAGCCCTGACATATCATGTTAAAACAGAAAAGCAGATCATATCATTCCTTTACTCAAACTTCTCCGTATCTCCTCATCTCTCCCAGGGTAGAAGCCAAAGTCTTTAAATGGTAACCAGCCCCACACAATCTTTTCTCAACCCCTGTGAACCCCTACTATTTTCATTATAAAAGTTGTCATACATAAAGAGAAGTTGGATGAATAGTACTATGAATACCCATATATCTACCAATTTGATCTAACAATTCAAAACTAACATTATAAAGGGCTTGGAGAGATTGGAGTCCTGGGAGGGTTGGGAATGAAAAGAGAGAGGACCTACCAGATCAGACTGTTGGAGATGGAATGCAAGGTGGGCTAGACTGCCTACTGAACTGAGTTGCTCACAAAGTGGGAGTGGGCATGGTGGAGGGGCGGGGAACAGGCCACACTGGGCTGTGGTCAGGGATTATCCCCAGAGAAGCAGTTGAGTGGAGTCCTGGCAGCCCATGTCCTTGCCCTTGGTCAGGGCCAAACTCAAACCCTCCCCAGCAGAGCATCTATTCTACAAACCCTCCAGTGACGCAGATTACACAACATTCTTCAATAGTCTGCGTCAATGTTTCAAACTGTGAAGTGATTCTCCCTGAAGACTAAACATGAGGTTTCACTGTGTTCTTTCAGTACATTTCCTCCTGTTCTTTTCTTGTGAGAAACAGCTATCTGGGCAATATCTCCTGTGTGTTGACGTCAACAAATTTCAAGGCAAAAGTACTCTATCATTTTCATCTATTTTTTAAAATGATAATTATTTTCTTCTTTAATAACCTTACTAGTTCTTCTGAACCTTTACCGCATCCCATAGAAAGAGGCAGGGGTTGCAATCGGAAACACACTGACAGATTAAACCCCAGTTCTCTTACTGGATGACACAGAGCTAGTTACTAACTTTGCTGAGGATTTGAAAAATAACTTCCTATAAGGTGGTTGTGAGCACTCAGTGAGGTAAGGTACATTTGTGCCCTAGACATAGTAAGTACTTGAAGTTTTAGTTATCCCCACTGTGTTGTTCTAGTCAGAGCTAACTACCTGGACTGATATTTTATGTTTTATTTATTTATTTCTGATTTCTTTTCTTTTTTTTTTTTTTGAGATGGAGTCTCACTCTGTCACCCAGGCTGGAGTGCAGTGGTGCAATCTCAGCTCACTGCAACCTCCGCCTCCCAGGTTCAAAGCGATTCTCGTGCCTCAGCCTCCCGAGTAGCTAGGATTACAGGTGTGCGCCACCATGCCTGGCTAATTTTTGTATTTTTAGTAGATAGGGTTTCACCATATTGGCCAGGCTGGTTTCAAACTCTTGACTTCAAGTGATCTGCCCGCCTCAGCCTCTCAGAGTGCTGGGATTACAGGTGTGAGCCACTGTGCCTGGCCTATTTCTGGTTTCTTCTACTTGTTATGGAGACCACAGCTTATACATGCATATACGTGTCCCAAAGGACTAGATATTTTGTGCTTGAATGCCTTGGGAGCTTTGCTACTAGGAATAGGTGATTTACTATTCTCCTTGGCGCTGACTGAGATGTGGGGAGGTGGAATCATACACACATGTTAGTTCCTGAGAACACTATGTTCATAGCACTACGTAGATCAGAGCTCCTCAATCTTGGTACTTGACATTTGGGGCCAAATAATTCTTGGTTGTGGGAGGCTGTCATGCATACTGTATAATGTTTATACAGTCTGGTCTCTACCAACTAGATGCAGTAGTACCCTCCCCTCAGTGTGACAACCAAACATGTCTCCTGGGAGACAAAATCACCCTGGTTGAGAATCACTGTTCTATATCTCTGATATAGTGCTTTGAAGAGCACAAATTACTGCTATACCAACTGAGGTTGTCATCTGTGAGTCTGTGATCTCTAATTACTCTCTATCCTGAATATTCTGACCCTACTGAGAAAAACATGGCCTGTTACCAAGATAGAAGAGAGCACCAGTTGTCTCCTTTCAGTGAAAATCAAGAAGAAAAATGCAGTATAAGAAATTTAAGGGCAAACTATGTTTGTAATTCATGCCAGTTTGATGTCATCGTGGAACCAGAGATTTTTATGCTTCCTTATGCTTTAACTGTCCCTCTCTTTCATGCCTCTGATCAGAATTCTCTCAAAAAGCCCTTTCTGACTACAAAGATTCTGGGCCTGAGGACAGATTGCTAAGGTTCAAATCCCAGTCCCATTGATTTCCAGCTGTGTGACCTTGATTCTGTGCCATGGTTTCCTCATCTAAAAAATGGGAATGATGCTATTACTCTCCTCATAGGGTTTTGTGAGGATTTAGTAAGGGAGCACATATAAAGCAGTTAAACTCTGTTTGGCACATAATAAGCACTCAACAAAGTTTGGATATTATTATTGCGAGAAGTAGTAGTAGTCTCTATAATTCAGAGTCTCATCTCCATCAGAAAGCCTGCCGGACTCCTTGAGCCCACTTTGACCTCTTATATCTCTGAAATCATAAAAGGTCTTACGATTTTATAGATCAAAACTTATTCACATTATCTTTTATCTGAGCCATCTGAATAAAATGTCCCAATAACACAAGGATGTTTTAGCCATAAATTACATGTTCTACATGATTTGCATTTTCTCATCCACCTCATAAATTGGGTAAGTAGTTGTTAACACCATTTGGGGGGGTCTATATATGTGTACAAAATTGGATAGTGGTTTAGGGAACTCTCTCCTCTCTCTCTTATCAGAATTTCCTCCTCCTCTTGTCCTCTCTTATCTGGTTATTTCATATGTAGTCAGTAGGTAGAGACATCAGCATGATATTGGTACTAACATGGAAGCTCCCCTGAAGACTGAGGCAAAATTCATAAAGATGATCTAGGAAGGTCAAAAAAGCCTTGGATGATACCAACTACCAAATCCAGTGAAAAGACTAAGCAGAGAAAGACACTCACTATGAGAGTTCCTCCAGGTATGTTCTCAAATTTCCAATTTTTATAATTGCTTCATGACTTCATCCTTGTAGAGGTTGCTCAGTCCTTGTCTGCCTTTCAACCAGTGTTGAAAAACATTGGTAATCACCGAGATCTAAAAATAACATCTTGTAGCATGATGGCAATATCCAAATTTCAAGGCAACAGGGCCCCAATTCCTTTCTGTATTAATCCAAATTAATATTATTAAGACCTACCACATTTTGACTATCCCCAGAAAAGATGCAAGGCTTCCTTAGAATTTTCACTGTGTAAGTTCTAGGCACTGAACATATTTTGCAGCCAAAGAACACTCCTGATGAGATTGAAGACAGGTTGGTAAATCTTAGGAGGGTCTTGGTGGCAAAGAATGAAGTAGGAGTAAAGCTCTTGTACAACTTAGCTTCTAGTTTTTATATATTCATTGTGACATTACATCTATGGCATCATCAAAAACCAAAGGATTTTTATTTAAAACATGATAGACTATAAGACCCCAGAAAAGCTTCTTATAATTGCAAGTTGCTTGTATTCATGTGGCCATTAAAAGTTGAAGCCCCTTGCCCTTTGACCTTTGACTTCCAGTTTGCTTCTTCTGAAGCTTCAGGATATTAGCACCTGAAAATTGTACAAAGTTAACGTACGCCGTTTCCCTTATACTGTAATTTTTAGAAATGGGATGGTTCTATGACCTCTCATATCTTCCTCCACATCTCCCTTACTAACCACTTGCTTAGGTTTAATACAGAGAAAACCAAAGGAGGTCCTTCAACAACATAAACATGGCATCCTGTGGTAAGGGACCAGTTCTTACAGAATAACCTAGAGCAAAAACGTCAAGCCCCAATAAGACGCCTTTTTACATAGACCAGGGACCAGCAATCTTCCCTCTGAGCCTCACCCTGGTCCTTTCTATTCCAGAGATCTGATGTCTCCAAAGTAGTTCCTAGCCTTGAAGCTTACAATTCTCATGCACCACTGTTGTTAATAAGTTTCTTATCTGGGATATTGTGTGTCATAGAGGGCACAAAATGGAAAGATAATTTATTACCTTGTAGGATGAACTATATATAGTTCTGCCATGGTTTCTGTTCTTGGCAATTCATTATTTTCTCTCTAGGATTTAGGCATATTATTTTTTGATGTCCTAATGTGATAAAATTTGTTAACAGGTGTGGCATGTCTAGAAACTTCCCAGTCATAATATCTTATCCTAATCTCGTTGATACCATTGTTTGGGAAAAAATGCATCCAATATGGCTGCCAAAAAGCTCGTTTGGTTTAGCCAGCATTCTGCCTCTTTGCATGTGTGTGTGACTACTTGGCTATCTCATCTTGCTGAAGTTAATAGCTGGTTATTAGGACCACACTTAATAAATAGCAGCTCCTCAAGAATGCATGGACTCTTGATAGCATTCTAACCTCTTGAGTTCAGAGCCCTCCAGATTGTGGAATAAATTAGTAATGCTAGAGATCCAGCCCTATGTTTTGCTTGACCCACTTTAAAGAGGTTACATCTCTCTGAATCTTGTCTATTAATATTATTTTTATAAGCCATGTTATATTTGTATCCTAGTATTTATACTATTTTTATGGACATTTCCACTTTGATATCCCAATTAGAACAATATCTACATCTCACCATCTAGGATTCTGATTAACTGCAGCTATGGGAAAATCTAGTGTCCTTAGCTTATGGCCACATGATGGGCCAGCATTGGGTTAGGAGTGAAGAGGATTAATGTCATGTTAAAATAAAAAGTAGAAGAATAAAATTTCAGCATACATTTTTATAAATAAATTATAATGAAACCACTGGAGGGATTTCCATTGCTGTTACCTCGTTCCTGACACCCACTTTCAGTCATCAATGAGCTTTGCATCATGTAGTTGCAACGTAAATTGGTTTTTCATCAATGCTGGAGTGTCCGTATTTCTCTGTTGCCTAAACATTAATGTGGGTAGCTGAGATATCTGGCTCAGGGAAAAGGGACTAACCAGTTGTTCACACCTTGGCTTGGCTACTTAGTAAATTAATTAGCATGACCTTGGTATTTGGTATAGCAGCAGCTTTGTATTGAGGTTTAAATTTCATTTGCCCTCCCTCATTGCTCCCTCCCGCTCCCCCCCGTTTTTTTTTTTTTTGAGATGGAGTCTCACTTCTGTCACCCAGCTGGAGTGCAGTGGCCGCAATCTTGGCTCACTGGCAACCTCCACCTCCCGGTACAAGTTATTCTTCTGCCTCAGCCTCCTAAGTGCTGGAACTAAGGGCGTGCACTACCTACCTGGCTAATTCTTTGTATGTTTAGTAGAGACAGGGTTTCGCCATATTGTCCGCTGTCTCAAACTCCTGACTCGGTGATCCACCCACCTCAGCCTCCAAAGTGCTGGCGATTACAAGCCGAGCCACCGCCTGGGCCTTTCATTTTCTTTTTTCTTCTTTCTTTCTTCTTTTTTTTTTTTTTGAGACGGGTCTTGCTCTGTCGCCCAGGCTGGAGTGCAGTGGCCGGTCTCAGCTCACTTGCAAGCTCCGCCTCCCGGGTTTACGCATTCTCTGCCTCAGCCTCCCGAGTAGGCTGGGGACTACAGGCCCCGCCACCTCGCCCGGGTAGCTTTTATTTTTTGTAGAGAACGGGTTTCACCGTGTTAGCCAGGAGTGGTCTTGATTCTCCCTGACCTCGTGATCCGCCGTCTCGGCCTCCCAAAGTGCTGGGATACAGGCTTGAGCCACCGCGGCCGGGCCGGGCTTTCATTTTCTCATCTATAAGAAGTAGTAACAATGCCACGTTTTTACAGGGTCATTTGGGTGGATTCAGTGACAACACATGTAAGGCATTTAGCCCAATGCCTGACTTATAGTAATCATGCTGTTTTTCTCTCACGTCTTTTACCAAAGTAACTTGAATCATAGCTTCCAAATCTCATTTTGTTCTAGAAAATTTTTCTACCTTTTTTTCAGTTGATACTAATCTCTATCCATCACATTCTGTGGATGGGCAAAAAAACAGATGAAGTATGCCATATGAAAATGAATTATGCTACACACAGGGTAGACAACTGAACTTCTTTCCCTCTTCTTCCTCCTTACTGCTGAGTTGCTGAACAATGTTTGTATTCAATAAATATTTATTGTGTGTATCTGTTATGCACCAGCCACTTTTCTAAGCAGCTGAAGATACAGCAGTGAACAAAATAGAGAAAAGTTCCTGCCCTCTTGGAGCTTATATTTTAGTGGAGAGAGACAGATAATAAAGGAATACATTAGTGAAACATGTCATTATCAGTACAGTGTAGCAGATGGTGGTGTCATGAAAAAAAATAAAGGATGGATGTTGTATAAATAGTGCCACTATATGTGTATGTAGTGGTGATAGGGAGGATAAATTTTAATTAGGTGATTGGGTAGCTTGAGCTTTACTCCTTGGCTCATTAAAAAAAAGAATCATAATATTTAAAAAAAAAATTCAAGTCATCAGATTGGCCGGAGGCAAAAACAGTGTTTAGTAAAATTGGGACTTTATATCCTTGACCAGCATTCCTGGGACCACTGCTGGATTTAGTAAAGCTGGCTCTATTGAGTTATTGTTCCGTTAGTTCTCTGTGAGGTCTCTTCTTCCAACTTAATAGAAGGGACTCTATGAGTGAATAGGAAGGTTGAGGTTGGAGTCTGTAACTAGCTTTGACCAAGCCCCAATGATGGCTCAGACCAGACAAATCCCTTAGAAGATGAGGAGGGAGGAATACAATGAGGTCTCCAAGATGAGCCTGCTAGACCTCAAGAAGACAACTACTGTTGAACATTTCCAGTTGGATCAGAAAACATGACTCTTATACACAATCCATAGACTGAGGTGGAGGCCAAGAAAATAAAGGTGTATTTTAAGATATTTAGAGTCAATTAGGAAGCATTGACCAAAGTATAAAATTCTTCGGTCACCCTCAGACTCTAGCTGAGATGCCAGAGCTGGTTCCACAATAAGTCTTCTATGCCTTAAATGCCCACCAATGTTGCAGCCTTGACCTGGATTGGGTCTAAGCCCTTGACTTTGACTATCTGTCATGTCAGCTGACTTTCCTGAACTGGCACCTGTCTCAATTTAACCACCCTATGCTTCTGAGATGTTTCTACTTCGCCATAAACCAGTGAGGACTACGATGCTCTGGCCAAGATCCTGAAACTCCCGTTTCTCTTTACTGTTCATTCCACAGATGGCTTTTTTTTTTTTTTTTTTTTT
>NW_016809119.1:435240-441807 GCF_001698545.2 Rhinopithecus bieti | reverse complement strand
CGAGATCGTGTCATTGGACTCCAGCCTGGGCAACAAGAGTGGAATTCCATCTCAAAAAGAAAAAAAAAAAATAGATCCCGTTTGTCAATTTTGGCTTTTGTTGCAATTGCTTTTGGTGTTTTAGTCATGAAATATTTTGCCATGCCTAAGACCTGAATGGTGTTGCCTAGGTTTTCTTCTAGGGTTTTTATGGTTTTGGGTTTTACATTTAAGTCTTTAATCCATCTTGAGTTAATTTTTGTAAAAGGTGTAAGGAAGGGGTTGGCTTTCTGTTTTCTGCATATGGCTAGTTGGTTTTCCCAGCACCATTTATTAAATAGGGAATCCTTTCCCCACTGCTTGTTTTTATCAGGTTTGTCAAAGATCAGATGGTTGTAGATGTGTGGCTTTATTTCTGAGGTCTCTGTTCACAGATGGCTCTTCTAAGGAGAGTTGTTTCAAGTAACTTTCCCCCCTATTTATCCTTCCAATTTCCCTCCTGAGGTCTAGACTTCAATAATATTCAGTACACTGGGATTTTGAAGAGGTAAGATCTTTTCTTTTTAGTTTAGCTGAGAGACAATATTTGACTAACCATCTCTAGCTGAGAATTCTCAAATTTGTATCTCCATCCTTGACTTCTCTGCCAAACTCCAGATTTGCCTTCTCAACATCTACACTTGGGTTGCCAATAGATATCATAAACTTAACTAAACTTCCAGTCTTCCCTTTAAGCCTATTTTACCAGCAACCTCCTTCTAGTTGTTCAATCCAAAAACCCTGGAGTGTCTTTTACTCTTTCTTTCATAGCCTACATCCAATTCACCAGCAAATCTTGTTTGCTCTACTTTTAAAATGTTTTAAAAATCCAATCACGTCTCATCAACTCTACTGTTACCCCCAAGCCACCATTATAGTTCATTTGGATTATTGCAATAGCTTCCTCAGTGGTCTTTCTGCCTGTAGTCTTGCCCCACATGTGGTTTGTTTTTCATATAGTGGCCAGAGGGATTCCTTTTTTTTTGTTTTTGAGGCAGGGTCTCACTCCTGTCGCCCAGGCTGCAGTTCCATGGTGTGATCACGGCTCACTGCAGCCTCAACTTCCTGGTTTCACATGATCCTACCACCTCAGCCTCCCAAGTAGCTGGGACTACAGGCACATACCACCACACCTGGCTAATTTTTTGTAGTTTTAGTAGAGACGGGGTTTTGCCATGTTGCCCAGGCTGGTCTTGAACTCTTGGGTTCAAGAGACCCTCCCGCCGTGGCCTCCCAAAGTGTTGGGATTACAGGTGTGAGCCACTGTGCCTGGCCCAGGATTTCTTTTAAATGTAAGTGGTATTGTGTAACTCTTCTGTTCAAATTCTACCATGCATCCCATCTCACTTAGGATAAACGCTCATGTTTTGCTTCTAAAGTCTTAGATGTAAATTTATACTAGTGATTTCCTTGCTCTAGTGCTGCCTGGTATTTTGTACAGTATAGGTATCAAAATAAATTAGGGTTACTGTGGCAAACACTGTACTATCATAAATTCAGGCCAGTAACAATCAGTATAACCTTCTTGGAATCCAATGTTTATTCTTACAGATTTGAACTCTGTCTATTGAAACTATTTATCAATTTGGTTAATGAAGATTATCTTTGCTGTATCTTTAGTGTTTGAAATGTTTGTTTTCTGGTGCCGTAAAGAAATAGTATTTGAACACAGATTTAATTTTTTTAGTAAGGCTATTTTTATACTTTCTGTAGAAAGGGTCCGCTTGCCAGTAGTTTTGTTACGAGAGTATACCGAACAAAGGAGATAGGGTTATAAATAACTTGACGCGTTTACCCTACTGTTGTGTCTGGTTTTTATTGGCTGGAACGGGACCTCACATTTTGTGTTTGTCTTGATTGGCTAGCAACTTAGAACTTTTCAAAGAGGCAAAGGCAGAGGAGAACAAAGGAAGGAGGAAGTAACTTGTGGAATGTTGAGAAAGGTAAAAACCCCTTCAAATAAGGAACAGGAACAGGCTATGACCTAATGCTTGTTTGGAGCAGTATTAAGGATGCCAGGGCAAATAACTTAGGTTAAACTTGTGCGAGCTATAGAGGCGTAAAGTAGCATTGATTTTTTTTTATCGGCTAGCAGAACCCATTATGGCTAGCAGATATTTAAGAATGTTACACACAGGTTTTGAATGAATTTGCTTCTAAGAGAGTTTATTATTTATTCCTAATTAGACAGGGAGCAAAGTCTTTGAAGAGGACGGCTCTACTTTATTTTTACATTTAGGAAAAAAGGACTGCTATGCAACTAAAAATGTACACAGGAAAGAGGCTTTAGGCTTTTCTTTTGGGCTGAAAGGCCAACTTGTTATTTATTTTCTGTAAAGCACTTATAAATTCACTTTGTGTGATAAACATGTGGTCAAAATCAATTGTACTGAATGTAAATAGTTCTTGACCATGCAAAGTTTTGAATTTCTCTGTGCATTGTATTCCTAATACCCTTCCTTGTTCTGTCAGCAGTATTAATCAATAAGAAATTGAACAAAACATCCTTTCTTTTCTGATGTTTACCAAAGTTATCCACCCAACTTGGGGAACTGGAAGAGGTTTCTCCTATAGCTATTTGGCAACCTCACCATTTTGACTCAGTTGGAAGGATATAAAAAGTTGAACAGTAAGGGAAATATGGATTTCAAAGTCTATGTACTTT
Source organism: Rhinopithecus bieti (assembly GCF_001698545.2). Classification (NCBI taxonomy): domain Eukaryota; kingdom Metazoa; phylum Chordata; class Mammalia; order Primates; family Cercopithecidae; genus Rhinopithecus; species Rhinopithecus bieti. Next base: position 439,124 of record NW_016809119.1, on the reverse strand, counting down.
GCTCTAGCAGAATAAAGACCCACCCTCAGATTTCAGCCTATGAAAAGGGAGGTTTCTAGTTGAACTCCATGGTTATCTAGTTTCCATTTAGGTTTTAGCAGATAGCAGATCAGAAACAGGGAGGAGACTTGTGGAGGGCAGGGCTACTAAAAGTTGATACTGTGACTGTGAACTCAGAATGTGCAGAAACAGCAGAATTAATAGCAATAAAGCTGTTGAGCCATTTAATGTAAAGCCTTGAAGACATTGTCACATTATAGCTTAGCCAGTAAATATTATTTAAGATGATGACACTGAGTCATCTGAAAAATAACCCTAAAATAATGTCCAGGCAACATCCCGATCAGGATGGAATATATTGAAGAAAAATTTCTACCTAAAATGGTTTAAAAATGTATAACTGGTGTAATCAAAGCAGTACGTTTTAATTTTGCTTATGCGGGCCTGCCTTTTCTCAGAATATGACAGATTGATGAGGACTTATTAGACATACATGAAGTTAGCAGATAACTGAACCCATGACTCTGTGGAGAGAAAAGGTCTCTTAAGAAATCTGGGATCAAAATGCAGCCCCATTGCCTATCAGTTGTGGAAGTTTGAATTAATCATAGGAACATTTGGTTTCCTTAATTATAAAATGGATATCACTATTTCTACCTGTAAAGTTGTTGTGAAGAGTTTATGTACCGGACCAGGTACAAAGCATATGCGACCAACAGATACAACATCTATAAATATTGAGAGGGAGTCATTTACCTTTATGACTTTCCCCTTCTTCCTCAAGATAGCGTGACAGACTCAAGTTTTCTCTTCTCTGTATGTAGGAAGTTTTATACCAGGACCTGACCATGATTGGGTGATGAAAGCACGCTGAGAGGTTCTCCATGGGTGGGCTCACATAGACTACTGGCTGACTCCCCTTTCCTTTCATGTATGACTCTACTTATTCCATTGGTGAGCTCCTCCATCCTGCTGTTTCAGCACAGACTAGCAGAATTCTCCTACAATGCAGGATCCTACAGTCCAAATAGACCTTTGAGTCAAACTCCCAGCCAATCTCTGTCTGCTGCAGTGTCTTTGAAAGATGACCTTGCAGATGGCTTGATTAAACATTCCAGTGTGGAAGTTCCCTAATTATTACACAGCTTGTTTCATTTTCAGTGGCTTTTATTACTAGGCTTACAGCATCACTCTCTGTGTTCTTATGTATTAATTCATATAATATGACATCCCTATGAAATGGATATAAAACTGTCATTGGCTTTGAAATAAATTAGGTGCAGGGACGATATTACCTGCCTAAAGTCACACAGCTAACAAGTGGCAGAGTAAATCCACCATGCTAAGTCTTCTTCTAAATGACAGTACCATGATAGAGGAAAGCTGTCTACCCTGTCTTCTCTTCCATATCTAAACCATTCTCCAAATTATATTATTTTAGATCCATCTGCTCTCTTATTTATTTTCCTCTGGATACTCTCTTGTGTGCCTCTAAAATTGTGGTTCACAGAAATGAATGTGATAGTCTAGATTATTTTGTATCTAATGCTTATATTAACAAAGTCTAATATAGTATAAGATATACTTATAGGCCCAGTACTTTTTACTGGGCCTCCTAGTTGGATCTTGAAGCTCATACTAAGCTTTCATTCAACCAGCTAGACTGGGCTGCTACAGTAGCTCACTAACTAGTCTCCCTGTTTCCATCCTTACCCCTTTAGTGTCTGTTCTCTAAGCAGCAGCCAAAGCGACCCTGCTAAAGCTTCTACTAGATCATTTCTCTGCTTGAAGCCTTCCAGTGTCTTCCCATGTTGCTGAGAGTAAAGCTAAAGTCTCACAGTTAATTGTCTTTAAGACCCTCCTGGTGCGACCCTAGCTTCTTCCTGGACCTCACCTCCTGCCACTTTCCCCTGCACACTGAGCTCCAGTCACAAAGATCTCTGATGTTCTTGAAATCTGCCTGCATCCTTTACACTTGCTGCTCCCTCTGTCTAGGAAAACTTCTTCACCCAGAGATCCGCACAGCTTTCATCACTTCTCTCGGGTCTCTGCTCAAATGTCACCTTCTCAGAGAGGCCCTCCTTATAGAAAATCCCTCTCCCCACCCCATGATTCTCTATCCTCCATTTCTTACTTATAATAAGTCATGGCATTTATCACTCACTATTTTTGTCTTCCCTCTATTCTCACCTCATAATACAATATTTATTAGCTTATGTTCAATATCTAGAATAGTGTTTGGCATATAGTAGGTAGTCAATAAACAATGATTGAAGCAAGATTCTTGTTGTTTTGGACATGAATTGTTGTTTGTCAGAGGACTGCCTAATCCTGTACTGTGTGATTGTTTCAGGAGACATTTGGATCTAGTCATGACATTTTACATTTTGTTAAATCCCTTATTGAAAAGGAAGATACACTATGTCTTTGGATATATTTTTTTTTACTATTATATTCTATCAGAGAGGAGATAGGGCAGGCAGCATCTGACTTATTCCTAGTGAATTCCTAATGGACCAGAGATATATTTTTCCAAGTGCAAACCACATTCTAAAATTATACTTTATAGCTTTACTAGGTGTTAAAGTCAAACTTTCCTTTATCATTATGATATCCACCCCTCCCCAATCTTTTGAAACATAGAACATCTTCCCTGCATCTTTGGTCTTCTAATTTTTTCTGATTCTCCGTTTTTTTCTCAAAGACAATACTTTCCTTTAGGCCAATTGTCTTTCTGGGTCTCATCCCCTGGGTCTTCAGTGAATTCTTTCCATTCTCAGAATGGGCTCAGAGAGAATGTTTCTGGGGAACTATCAGAACATTGACATCTTCTCAAAAAAGTGTGAACAAAAATTCCAGTAATTCAGTCAGTGCTTGCAGTTGGCCATTCTGGGCTAGTTTTTCTACAGAATCACTGTAGACAATTCTCCCTTTTCCCTTGCTTCTCAAAGTTTCTTGGCTTCTAGCATTTTCCTGCCTCATTGCTATCCCAGGCTCCTTGTTCATTTATTCTTAGCTTTCAGATTTTATATCTTGCTTTCTCCGTTTCAGTTTGATCAAGTTAATCGTATTTTCTGCCTCAGTGAATTGAATTTGGACTACTCCCATTTTTTCCACTAAATCCATGTGTTTCATTCAGGAACTTACCTGTGTAGAAATTTATTTCCGCTTTTATTACAGTAACATTTCAACTTTTTGTTCAGACACTCGTGTGCTGTCCTCTTTCTTGCCTGTTTTCTCTCCTAATACGTGCAAGAAGTGAGTGGATCTAGGCTTCCTGGAATGTGGGAGGAGCCTTTCTGAAATTTCTGCACTGATTTTTTTTTACCCTCATCTCACTTTCATTTAAAATTCTTTATTATTATTACTTGTATTTGTGAACTGCTTTATTTCTTAAAAGGAGAGTATATTTTGACTCACATCAAGGGAAGTAAGAGTCCACCTCTTTTTGATGCAGCATATCTAAATCTATCATCTTCACTGAGGCACAAGGCCCTCTGTCACACTTTATCTATGCCTCCATTATTGCTTTTAGACTGTTGACCACAACTTCGTTTAGAGCCTATACTCTAGAATCAGAGTACACAGAGCCATGTTCTGATTCCATCATTTGTTAGCTGAGTGAGATATAGCAATTTACTTAAACTTAGTTTCATAATTCATAAAATGGTGATAAAATATTTGCCTATAGGTTTCTTGTCATGCTCAAATGAGATATTATAATGCAAAGCACTTTGAATAGTTACTTATAATTGTTTTTTTCCTATTCTACAATAATACACACAACTTTGGAATAAGGAAAAGCAATGGACATTTTTTTAAAGGCTTGATTATTGCAATGTCACCTGAACCTGGAAGACTTGTTTTCTGGGTGAAGAAATATT
>NW_016809119.1:432041-434155 GCF_001698545.2 Rhinopithecus bieti | reverse complement strand
TTGCCTCTTAAAAATTAGATTACTGCCCATGAAACTGAAAAGGGATGTCAAAGAAATGCTCTGAGTTGTGAGATTGGATGTTTGCCTCCATATCCCTGATTTTGGAGTCCCAGATAACTAAACTTAATTCACCCTGGGGTTCATTCAGAAAATTGTTGCAAAATAATTCACTGGTCTCAATCCAGATGCTTGGAAACAAGTGAATATTCTTTATAAAATTATCGCCATAATTCTCATCACAGTCAGGATTTCAAAGCATTTCATGGAAATTCCATAAGTTATTGAGTTAATAATTTTCTTTAGTCTACAATATCAATAGGAATATCTAAAGATTCTCTATAAATGATATATTAACTGAAAAATGCAACTGGAGGCTTAGTGAAAGAACTAACCAGTAATTAAGCTAATCAGGGCTTGGGTGAGGCTGGACTTGGGAATTCCTTTTCTCTTTGTCACGGACCTCCAAGGGACTCCCAAAGGTCACAGAATCCAGGCAGAGCCCTCCAAAACAAAAACAAAACGAACAACAAAAAAACCATGATTAAACCAGTTCTGACAAATATCAGAATGCTCTGGGAAAGTCAGATGCTTTGTTAAACAAGTGCAAGGACTTAGGAATTTCTTCTCTCACAGATCCCAAAACAGTATCCTTACATATTTAAGTGCTGAGAAATAAACAACTTTATTTAAGAAAAGGTTGTATGTACTGACTCACTAAATTAAACACAGCATAGATTTATTTTAATGAGACTTTCTGATGATCAAGTTTATCTTCTTTGGGGTTAACAATAAATGAACTTCTTAGAGTAAATAACTTGCTCTGTAATCCCCAGTTTTGGATATTTGCTGATGAATAACCCACTCTTAACTGAAAATAAGTAAAATATTTGAAATTACTGGCTGGGTGCGGTGGCTCACACTTGTAATCCCAGCACTTTGAGAGACCGAGGTGGGTGAATCATTTGAGCTTGGGAGTTCGAGACCAGCCTGGGCAACATAGCAAAACCCTGTCTCTACAAAAAATGCAAAAATTAGTTGGATGTGGTGGCACACGCGTATACTCCCAGCTACTCGGGAGGCTGAGGCAGGAGGATCACTTGAGTCCGTGAGGCAGAGGTTGTACTGAGCTGAAATCTTGACACTGCCTGGGAGACAGAGTGAGGCCCTATCAGAAAAAAAAAGAGAGAGAGAGAGAGAAAGAAATTACCATTAATATTTCTAAGACCACTTAGTGCTTCAAATCTTGGTGTTTGTGATATACTTTTTACCTCAAATAAGGTTTGCAAAATCTGAAAAAATTTCTTCCATAAAATAAATATTTATAATATGCCATAAAGTAAATTTTTGGCAGCTCAGTATACAGACAAGTATTTGGAAAACGATTCAAACTGTAACCAAAGCAGAATTTTGCCACCCAAAATATTGTTTCTAGTGGTAAACAATAACCGCTTAAGCCACTGAGGTTTGTTATTTGTTATTTAGTGTTACATAACAGAAGGTTATTTGTTATGTACTAAATAACAAACACAGTTGCTTGTTATGTAGTATTACATAACAAAAAACAAACAAAGTTGTTATGTAGTATTAGTGTAGCAATAAATAACTGATACGGGAACGGAAATTTGGGTTGCATGACATGTGTATGTTCATATCCTATCAGAGTGACATGATTGAGGATAATCTACCATTCCCATATTGTCCTATGGTGTAACTTTCAGAAGTCAGAATATCCTTGTCAGCCTATGGATTTGACCTAATGTGGTGATCCTTATGTCAAGCTCTGAGAATATACCTCAAAATAATAGAAGGCATCAAAACTTGATCAGTATAGTGTCATAAAGCTGCTGATGTAGAAGTGTGGAGAGGTCTATCAGATAGCGATATGGGAAAAAAAAAAGGCTTGGTTAAAACAGGTTTCCAAAGCTCTGTCCCTTTCTCTGCCATTGTGGTATGTGTGGTTGACTCCATTTCTCATGTTTTCTTATAAGACTTTCAGGATCAAGCAATTCCTGGCCAAAAAACAAAAGCAAAGATATGTTGTAGCTATTTCTTGGTGAGTTATCAGAAGCCATGAAGAGAGAGCATGAAGCCCATACTTTTTTTTTTTTTTTTGA
>NW_016809119.1:426060-431036 GCF_001698545.2 Rhinopithecus bieti | reverse complement strand
TTTTTTGTTTTTTGTTTTTTTAATATGCAAGTACCTGGGCATATTTAGAAAGTAACCAAGGCAGTTTTGTCTTTGAACCCAATGTGGTTTTGACAGCTCTATCTGGAAATTGAGCCAGCATATGGGAGCCAAAGGTGAAGGTTTTCCTGGGAGATTTTTGGGCTCGAAGGTACTGGATAGATGCTAAAGATTCCATTCAGGTTTTCATTTTCTGTCTTCATGGAACTCTCACACCTACAGGGGAAGAAATGGTTTAGAGGTTACCAAAAGTATATAGCCTGGTTTAGGCGATAGTGAGCTATAGAAAAAGAGAAAATAAGTTGTCAATACTTTAAATCTCAAACAACTTCTTACAAAAGGATTTTAATAGTTTAAATACAATTATCACAAGTTTGGTAAAGACCACCAGACCTATGGCCTAAGAAATCATATATTTAATTTGTGCATATAGTTAGGGCCAAAAAGAGCAGAGTATCTTTTTGAATGTTTTAAAATATAATTTAGGATTTTACACCTCCAGTCCTTGAAATTACAAAGGATCTCTTTGAAGTTGGGAAAATGCTATCCATTGCAGTTATAGATGAGGTTTAGAGAGTGTTTTAATTTCTTGTGATTATCTCAGTGTGTGCCTTACTCCTGAAACTCCCTTGTCTGGCTACAGAAATTGTTGCAGTTTTAGTTGCTTCTCTCCTGCTTTTGCCCAGAGGTAGTATGGAATGTCACCAATTTTATCTGTAATGGTTTCTTTCAAGCCTGGGGCTATGTAAACTGCTATATATGTTTCATTCCATTCATCATTCAGCCTACATATAGCTATCAACAGCTAAATTATCTGATAGATATGCATGAACTGACTGATTCTTTGCATAACTGCTAAGCTGTCTGTTTTATGTAGGCTTGGGAGCTGTAGGGTAAGGATATGGAATAAATTGTAAACAATATTAAAAGAATAGCTTGGCAAGGAATAAATACATCCTCAGGGGCCAAAATGCAAGGCAACACAAAGTGATTTTTTTGGTGTTATAATTATAACACATGTAGGATGATAGTGATAAATAAAATATAATTGGATAGCCTCAAAATTCCCACATGTTGTATGATAAACAATGTTCTAAGACTGAGGCCTTTGGGAGGTTGTGAGTTATTTCCTGTAGATAGAGAGTAAAATTATTCCTATAATTTGGTATGAAAGTTTTACCAGAAATTTTGCTTCACAGTAAATCATCTGGATTGGGTGAAACCAGGTAGGGATTGAGAAGTGAGTCAGGTGGGTTGCATAGGTGAGTCTGTGCTGCAGACCAAATTCCTCTTCCCATAGCTCACTTCTTCCCACTCCTGCATGTTAGAGAGAAGACTAGACTGTGTCAAATACAATCTGTAGGATAATAGTTCAGAGCATTAGCTTCGGAAATAAACACTGGGTTGATGCCCTGGTTCTTCTAATTTCTAGCTGTGTGACCTAGGGAAAGTTACCTGCTGTGTGCCTAATTTCCCTTATTTGCAAAGTTGAGACAGTAACAACTCCCTCACAAGGTTGGTTGTTGTGAAGATTAATCAAAAGCAGTTTCTGAGAGCTTGTGAGTGTTCAGTAAAGANGAAGATTAATCAAAAAGCAGTTTCTGAGAGGTGGTGAGTGTTCAGTAAAGAGAGAAATTGCTTTCCTTTTTTTTTTTTTTTTTGTTTTGAGACAGATTCTCATTCTGTCATTCAGGCTGGAGTGCAGTGGCACAATCATGGCTTACTGCGCCTCGACTTCCCCAAGCTCAGGCAATCTTCCCACCTCAGCCTCCTGTGTATCTGGGACTACGCGTGCGAGCCACCACACCTGGCTGATTTTTGTGTTATTCACAGAGATGGGGTCTCGCCATGTTGCCCAGACTTTTCTCAAACTTCTGGGCTCAAGCGATCTTCCGACCTCAACCTCTCAAAGTGCTGGGATTACAGGCATGAACCACCACACACAGCCTATTTTCCATTTTCACTGCCACTATTTTCTTTATCTCTTGTGTGGTTAATTACTGCCACTTCCGTGCATCATTTCCATCATGTCACATGTGTAGTCAAAACGCTCAGTGACTGCTTAATTCTCAGAGGGTAAAAGTGAAATTCCTTGGCCTGGAAAGTGCAATCATGCCTGAAGTTCTACCTGTGGGAGTTATACTAGTTATCTGTTGTGCAAAAAGTTACCACAAGCTTAGCAGATTAAAACAACACATATTTATTATCCCACATTATCTGTGGGCTAGGCGTCCAGGCACAGTTCAGCCGGATCTTCTGCTTCTAAGTCTCATATGGTTGCATTCAAGGTGCTGGCTAGAGCTATGGTCTCTTCTGAGGCTTGACTGGGGATGGATCTACTTCCATGCCAATGCAATTACTCAGAGGCCGTCTTTAATTATTTGCCATGTGGCCTTTTCCATAGGGTAGCTCACAACATGGCATCTTGCTGCAACAAGTCAGCAAAGGAGAGAGTCTTCTATGAAGATTAAAGTTAAAATCTTATGTAACATAAACATGAACATCCTGTCACCTGTGTTGTATGCTATTGGTTGAAAGTAAATCACAGGTCTGCTCATACTTATGGGGAGGGGATCACACAAGGGTGTAACCACCAAAGGCAGAGATCATGGGAGCATTCTTAGAGTCTGTCTGCCACAGGGCCAGGATCAAATGCTGGTGGCTGATTGCCAGCTCCACTGTTTATTTCTTTCAGCCCCCTTTCTGTATGTATAAAAAAGGAGAGAGAGTGATTTTCTACCTCATAGTGTTGTTAAGAAAATCAAATGAGGTAAATTATTTTGCAAAGTATTCTTTACTCATCTGACTCCTACCTACTTTCAGGTCTGTCTTAAGTTGCAACTTCTGCATGAGGGCTTGGCCAAATATAGTCACCTGCATGAATTTCCTCTTTTTTGTAACAGAAACTGCTTGGCCCACTCATGATTTATACATTACTAAATACTCTTATGTTTCATTAATGAAACATTTATAATGCCTATCTTACCTGTCTGATAAAATTGAAAGCAATCTAAGGACAAGAACTTTCCCCCTATACATAAAATATAAAATAAATCATAACATAATAATACATAACAAATAAATAATAAAATAACTAACATTTGTTGAATGATTAGGATGTGTTAGGCACTCTTGTAAGCATTTCATTTTTTGTTACTTCTTCGAATCCTTACAACAGTCCTTTGAGGTAAGTCCTATTATTGCTTCCATTTTGCAGATAAGACAACTGTGGCTCAGAGAGGCTAAGGTACTTGAGTCCAGGAGCGGAATTCTTGCTTTCCTCACACATTATCTCTTTTGTGTGGTCTACAGCCGTACACTGTACCAAGTAGTTGCTCATTTTGGTCTTTGGTAAATGGAAATGAATTTGTACACTGAGAAAAGACTACATACACTAGAGTAGTTTGGAGAAGTTCACTTTCCAACTGATGTTCAAGATTGGGCAGCGGGAGGAGATGGGGTGGGAAATGTGTCCTGGCATCATCACCTGCTTGATGATTTCTTTTGCTGGTAGAAAATCACCATGGCTACCAATGGCCATTTTCTGGGAAGCCTTTTTTGGGAATCGTAACTTAAGATCAAAATCCCTGGGCTAAGTTATGGCAGCTAGGAGGTTACTGTGAACTGGTTCTCATTTCTTATGGCTTCCATCGTTATTAGGGGTCTCTATTCTCATTAAGTCCACTCTGAGCTCTACTGGATTCTCCTTTTAGAGCACTCATCTTTGAATCCTTGGCCAACTCACCTACGTCACAGCACTAAGGCTACAAATTCCAGGGCCCCACAATGTGGATTATCTGTGAGAATTCACTTCCAGTTCTAGGGACAGGACCCTTGGGAAAACCAGGCAATAGGCCAGAGAGAGAGAGAGAGTGGTCAAAAGTGGCCTGGTCACTCTTAACCTAAACCTTGACCTTCAGCGGAGTAGAGGACTAAATCACTCAGGAAATATTAAATGTTTCACCAGATATTCTTTGGACTATATCTTCTGTTCTATCTGTTCAAGCAATGCCATTCCGACTTCAATTTTCTTTCATGTCATTTCAGAATAATGCTGGGGACAAATGGTCTGCCTTTTTAAAAGAACAGTCCACACTTGCCCAAATGTATCCACTACAAGAAATTCAGAATCTCACAGTCAAGCTTCAGTTGCAGGCTCTTCAGCAAAATGGGTCTTCAGTGCTCTCAGAAGACAAGAGCAAACGGGTACGTTTGTGAACATTTTAGCATTGATCCCAAGAGTTGAAATATTTGGGAAATATTAAACATTAATATCACCCACAGCAGCTTCCTTTATTTGAAAAGATAGTAATGCTGATGTTAGAAGAAGTTATCTCTATGCCTAGGTAAGGTGACCATACAATTTATTATTCAAACTGGAATCTTTTTGAGAGTGAAAGACACTGGTAATAATTATATTTAAACACAGAATTAAACTGAGATTGTCCCTGGCACTGTGGTGTGTATGGACACCCCCTAGTGTTAGGTCACCTTCCTGAAGGATCAGGCAGCCTGAAGAATACAGTTAGTTTGTGTCAGTGGTTCTCAACTGGGGATGCTTTAGCCCTCCGGGGAAATTTGACAATGTCTGGAGACGTTTTTGGTTGCCACAAATGTGGGATACTATTGACATCTGGTGGGTAGGGATGCTGCAGAACAGTTCACAATGCATGGGGTGGCCCCCAACAACAAAGAATGATCTTGTCCACAATGTCAACAGCAAACTTTTTTTCTATAAAGGAACAGATAAGAGTAAATATTTTCGGTTTTGTGTATTTAGGTATTGTCTGTGTTACAACTAGTCAACTGTGCTGTTGTATCAGGAAATCAGCTGTAGCTAATATGTAAATGAACAAGTATGGCTGTGTTCAAATAAAACTTTACAAAAACAAGCAGCAGACAGGATTTGGTCTGCAGAACATAGTTTGCAGACCTCTGATATAGCCTACTGAAATATT